>NC_092212.1:69130255-69158653 GCF_043381705.1 Parasteatoda tepidariorum
CTCATAACATCAAAAAACTTATTAATGATAAAAATAAACTGAGAAAAAGATTCCAAAGAATTTTCAATCCGGAACTTAAGCGTCAACTTAATAAATTAAACAAAATTATAAAAGAAAAATGTAATCAACATAGAAACAGCCTATGGAATGAGAAACTCGAAAGTCTGAACAATAGTGATAATTCAATTTGGAAAATGACCAAGTCTCCTTAAGAGATCACCTCTGAACAAAATGCCTTTAAAAGGGTCAAACGGCCCAGTATATACCTCTGATGATAAAGTTAGCATTTTCGCCAACACTATGGAGACCCAATTCAGCAACAATACTGAAAATACCTGCCCCATAAACGATAAAATAGTAAATGACCACTACAATAATATTATAAATCAAGACAACCATATTGAGAACAACATCGAACAGACATCAGAAGACGAGGTCACCTGCATCATTAAAACCCTCGCAAATAAGAAAGCTCCTGGGCACGATAATATTACGATCATCATGATAAGGAATCTCCCTCGAAATAAAGTATTCCAAATTGTTAATATTTATAATGCCTCCTTTAAAAACCTATATTTTCCCGAGGAATGGAAGAAATCAGACATCATTCTATTCGCCAAGCCCGGTAAAACAGCCTCTAATCCTGAAAACTGCAGGCCTATTAGTATACTCCCTATGTTATCAAAAATCTTTGAAAAAATTATTCAACGAAGACTCAATGATTATATTCACCTACTCCCAAACCAACAATAAGGCTTTAGGAAGCACCTATCAACTACCAAGCAGCTTGTAAACATCCTCGAATACATCAGTAGTGCTAAATTTAAACACGAAACCGCCCTTATGCTTATGCTTGACGTGGCCAAGGCCTTCGACCGACCATGGCATAAGGAACTGATCGTAAAACTACATAAAATGAATATTTCATTAGACCTTATTACTTTAATAAACTCTTTCCTTACTGATAGAAAGTTCAGAATTAAAATCGATAGCTCGTTCTCAGCTTATAAAAACATTCAAGCCGGTGTGCCCCAAGGTAGTATCCTCGGGCCACTACTATACATCTTATACACAGCTGACTTCCCTATTAATAACGAAAATCCAAACGAATTCACAGCCCTATATGCCGACGATACAGCAATTATCACGAAATCTATGAGCCATTTACAAGCCTTCAAATACATGCAAAACAAGATCTACAATATCGAAAAATGGTGCTCACAATGGAAGATAAAACTACACCCGGATAAGTGCCAAATGATTATTTTCAATAGTAAAAAGAAAGGTAGAACTATTCCTGATATAGTCCTATACAAGCAGATCATTAAACCCACAAAGAGTGCAAAATATCTAGGAGTCACCATCACCTCTAATTTAAGTTGGAAACAACACATAAATAAAATTATTGAAAAAGCGAATGGCGCCTATTGGGCCCTCAACTCCATATTAAACTCGAAGTCATCTTTAGACTTAAAATGCAAGCGCACTGTCTACCTAATGGCAATTAGGCCAATTCTAACTTATGCCTGCCCCGCCATTAACACTCTAAGTGATCACTTAAAAAATAAACTCTCTATGGCAGAAGGGAAGATTATAAGAAGACTCGTCGGCGCCCCTAAATGCATTAGCAATAATAGTATAAAAAGGGATCTTAAAATTGATGACATCAACGTCTATATAAAAAATTTAAACCAAAATTTCTACGATGAAGCAAAAACCTGTACCACCAGCAATTTTAACTCACTCCTAGATATTGAATTAATTGACGACAACACTAAATTTAGCCCAATCACTGCCTTTTTCCTTAGGGATATGACGTAGCCCTAACACACGAAATACACTCTCGATTTTTGGTGCTAAGCACCACCTCTTCCCCCCATCTCCATTCCACCTCACTACTCCTCATCATCGATTTACTACTACAGATGAATCGGTTAATGCCGCTTCGCGGCAGCGCACCGAGATTTATATGATTTCTACCATTCTACATTGATACGATGACAACTTTATTCTATTTCTTTATTTTTTGTAGCCGGTAGCAATCCAACCAACTAAAAAGTAACTGAAGAATAATAAAATAAAAATATCTTAACGATGAAAAAAGAACAATTTAAGCATCCTAGTGCCCGGTGAATATCTTTTTGTAATTTAGAAAATTTCGTTGCAAGCATAAAAAGAGAAATAATTGAATGCATTATTACATAATTGTAAGTCTGAAACATTTTATTCAGTAAGTAATTCAATCTAAATAGAACTTTTTAGTATATGAGGTATTTTTGACCAACAAGTTTTCCAAGTACAGAATTTATTGCAGAGAAATGAAACAATAATAACAATATCAATAAGATGATAATGTAATCAATTTCCTTTTTATTTACATTTGCAGTCAATAGAGACCCAAACAAAAAAAAGTAACAGAAGAATATTAAAATAAAAGAGGACTAAAACAACTTAATAATTGATGGCTAATGGATTTTTTTCTTATAATTCAAGTATTCTTGATGAAAATTTTCATTGTAAGTATCAATTCTACAAAGAATAATAAAAATCACAGTGGAGTCTCGATAATTCGAATCTCGGTTTCTCATAAATCCGAGCTAGTAAAATAAAGTTAGTCTTGCTCCCAAATAATGACAAATTCATACACAGCACTTGGAATAATTACATCAATTGATTTCACGACGATTACCATGATTGGATGTTACAAAACGATATCCTGTATTTTACTCTGAAATTCGTGAATAGTGTGTTTAAACAAAAAACAATTATTTTAAAGTATTAACCTGTTGCAGTAATATAAAGAATATTGTAACTTGGTTTAATGTAGGAAATGTTCCCTGATCCCCTTCTTATGTAAGTAAATTTTCTTTAATTATAATATATTATTCAATTAAATACTTTGTTTCATTAAATTTTTACGTTTTCGAACGTTCGAGGTAGGTTTGGTCCCGTCCACCTCGAATAATAGATTCTACATTATTAAAATTCAGAACACAATAATAATAGAGACGACAAAAATGGCTAATGATATTTTTTTTAATAATTTATTTAAGATTCAATATTGTTAGTTACAGGGTTAAAAAATGTGATAAAATCGATGGCACTCAGTTGCTTAACAATGGGAGTCGAAAATGACGGGAAACAGTTTTTCGGGATACCTTAAATTGTGGATTGGCTATTCTATATTAAACGTCTTCACGAGAGAAAGCAGACAGTGAAAATCCACTCTCCCTCTTTGTTAAAGAATATAGCGAGTATGAAACGCCCTAATAATTCCATGATGTTTCTCAGTTTACTTAAAACTTATTAAAAATTTATATTTAAAAAACTGGTAGTTTGTATAATATAATTTTCTAGTTTAAAAATAATCTTAATAGCTTATAGCAGAGAAAGTTACAAAGGAGGAAGAAGCTAAGAGGAAATAATTACTATATTTTACCACACGGAGCTCGTTTCCGAAAAATTTACGGAACCCGCTGCAACAGAAGAAACATTGACTTACCTCGAATTACGATGCAGATTATCATACCTGCCAACTTTTAATCCCTTTCATTACAATTTTTCCCAGTGGTTTTAAAATGGAATTAAAACTTCAATTTTAAGCAAACAAATGCGTTGCATTTGAAAAAACTTAAGTTGACAACCATGAATGGTAGAAATCATATAAATCTCGGTGCGCTGCCGCGAAGCGGCATTAACCAATTCATCTGTAGTAGAAATTCGATGATGAGGAGTAGTGAGGTGGAATGGAGATGGGGGGAAGAGGTGGTGCTTAGCACCATAAATCGAGAGTGTATTTCGTGTGCTAGGGCTACGTCTGACAACCATGATAGTACCACATATTAATATATGTGCTTAACTTTTGAAAGAATAGTGGTGATCAAAATCATTTAAAAATTAAGTTTATAAAAGAAAAAAAATAATATATATTTACTACCACCTTAAATACGAAAATAAAATCTTCCGCAAAATCCGGAATATTGGCAAGTTTTTGGATTATTAGAGGTAGAATTCTCTTAAAATTGACATCACTTTCACTTTTTCTATATAAAATTCCCAGAAATTTTTTTATTACTTTCCTATTTATTCAGTTATTTCTAAGCTAAAAACGCATATTTTCGTTTTCACCCGAAACTGGGAGTCACGTGATTATTCACGAACTGACGTCACGTGTCACCATCTGCCGTTCATTTACAATCGCTATACTGTGAATGCCAATATATTCTTACTTTCTGTTTAATATAATATGTTTTTATAATGTTAAATTTCAATGGTACACACTGAAACATTGTTAATAGTTGACGAAATTTTCTAGTTCTGAATATTTAAGATATTTTAGTTCAGTAAGAAAAGGTGTTAGAATGAGTTATAAATGTATGGTATTACTTATTAAAGTGCTTTAAAAATACAAAAAGATTTTGTTCTTTCGTTTTCGTTTTAACCATGAAAATGTTTATTTAAATTCATTTCGAAGATTTATTTTCATGTTAAGTGAAAGAAATGTTGAATAAATTTTTTATATAGAACAGTTTAAGACTTCAAAATGTAGGAAAGCTTAAGATAGTGATACTTTTTTTTATTTATTTCAAGCATGAATTCAAAGCAAGGAACTGTCTTCAGCATAGTAGTAATCTTTTAAAAAACTTGTGACCCCAGAAAAACTTTAAACTCATTCTTGCACCAAAATAAATAAATAAAAATAAGGTGAAAAAAATGAATGTATTCCAATAGATTTTATTAACTTTATTTTAATTGCGTTAATCTATGTTATAAGAGTATTTGAAATCAAGCGAATGCATTTATTTGGTTTTAGATACATTACAGACGCAAGAATTAAATTTTATAAATGCATATAAAGTAATTTTTAGAAATTACAAAGTTCCTATTTACTCAAAAAATTAAAATATTGAGAAAAATATCAACACTAGCGTTTATATTTTTATTATTCAATAAATTGTAAAGGAGGCGCATTAGAATTTCTTATAATTTTGTATAAGTTTATTTTTCATTATTATTCTTAGTCAAACAAAAACGTCTAGATTAATGATATTCGCTGAAATTATGTGTATATATATTAATATTAATTTGTTTGCATTTTCATATTCTTCTTCAGCAATTTAAATATAATGGTTTTCTGAAGGTTTGACAGACCTCACTGCTATATGTAAATTTCCTTTAGCACACTAACATGCTCTGTCGCAAAAAAAAAAAAAAAAAAAAAAAAAAAAAAAAAAAAAAAAAAAATGGCATTCTAAGTGCCTTACAGTTGAAGCAAAACGATAATTTTAAATTGTGTATATCATCTTGCCGTGAAGAAATATCTAGACTTTAGAACAGAAGAATAACTTTCATTTAAAAATTTTTGAGCTTATTTTAAGAAATCGCTAATTTGGCGACATTTCTCCACTTCGATGAAAATTATCAATATCTCTGCCTTATTCTTATTTTTTGCAAAATTTTTATGAGCCTCAGGTAACGCAGCATTGCAGTTTAAATTTTAATTTTATTTTAATTTGAATTATTAAAATTCTAGATCACAAACGCTTTTCATTCTTACAAAATTGTGGTATTTCTCCATATTAACGTTTTGCTCATTTTTCAGCAAAAATATTGAGAACGTTAGTTTAAATTGGCTAAGCATGTCCTAACAGTCATGAGAAACTATCGATAACTTACAGCAATTATGAGAATAGCAAGATGGCAAGTTCTTCAATTATTTAAAATCTTTTAAATTAAAAAATTTTTTCGATTGCTTTTTACTAGCTAATGCCTTTCAAAAACTCATGAGAACGACATATACTTAGTACTTTTTCCAGCTTCACTAGAAATGTTTTTTCATATACAAGGACGCCAAAAAATGTGGGAAATTCATTTCATTTTTATTTACTTATTATTTCTTCAATTTTTTAATTGTAAGTGTACCACTGTAACTTACATTGCAAATTATTCATGTTTAAATCAAAATCATTGTTATTACTGACATTCTCAGCTCAGTAACAAACTGAAAAAAGCATGAGAGAAAAAAATGCTAAAATTAATCACATAGAGAATGTAGTGTAGAATATTCGCCACATAAGTTTTAATCACCCATAGCTATTCTGCTTCGATCATACCAGAAGTAAAAATAGAGATTCCCATAGTAACAGCGCAGCTAGCCTTGAATAACCGGAACTTTCATAAAATTATAAATATTCGTAACATTCTTCCAGTCAAGAACATTTCACAACATTTATCAATTTATACTTTGTAAATTATGTTAAATTTGAAGAAAGGAAATTTTATTTACCTTTGCATCATTTTACACTTAGCATTATTATTACGATACGCAACTCGTGTTTCCAAGTAGAAAGTAGGCGTTACTTTAAAAAGTAATAACAATAAGGAGTCAGAGTTAGGTAACGCCTACTTTTTCTAAAGCAATTTACGTATGTGTATAGAGTTATGTATGATATATCCTAAACTAAACCAAGTGGCGCGACTGCCCACAGGGGGCCTAAGTCCCATCTCAGTTTTCTTGACCTTGGGCTCTGGGGAGCAGGAGCAGATGTTCCAGTCAGGTGGTCAGCCAATTGCGGAACCCCCAGTGTTTAGTTACCAAGTATTTTGGTACTCAATTATCGACCCACTGAATGGATGAAAGCCTGAGTCATCCTAGCCCGGCCCAAGGATCGAACCCAGGATCTGTGCCACTGGAGCGCAAAGCGCTGCAACTCATTCACCGGGCGTGCTACTCCTTTCTATATTAGGGATATCTACCATTAATTATAATTTCACTTCGAAATAACGCAATGTCCCAGTGCAAATTTTTTTTACGTCACCACGTCCCCTTTGAAACTGTATTTTTGCTGCAACGCCTTCAAAAAACTGAAATCTTTAGGTCATTGTTAAAGTACAGGGAAAACATGAATAACTTATACTCTGTCAATACATTTACTTAATTGTTTAAAAGTTCAACCTCAAATATGCTAATTAAGTAATACTAACTATTAATTAAGTTGCAAAATCAGACAGAAAATACATTTTTTATGAATAAACCTCATTTTTTTTCTTCGGATTTGTATTCGTAACCATAAGAATGAGGGTTGCTGTTCACTGCAAAAATATTATTCCTATGGTCAATAGAGCTTTAGAAAGTTTCTAACTTCTTTTTTTGCTATAGCTCTGAAGATTTTTAAACGAATCAAAAACTTTATGCACCCAATTATAAAGTTTGTTTACCTAGAGAAAATTCGGTATTTATCTGCTTCGAGAGTCTTAAAGATCTATACTACAGTTACTAGTGTACTACTATGTTATTAAAAATATTGCGATTTTAAGAATGCTGTCGAAATGTATGAAAAAAAGTAACTTAGATGACTTCTGAAAAAACAATGATAATTTAATGAGACTTTACGATGCAATCGTCGCGAATCGAGTGCATAAAAAAGTGATTGATAAAATACGAAATTCTCTAACCATAGCGTCGCATTAAAATATCCGAAAGTGTGAAAGAAAACGTGGCAATAGCCAAAAGATGACTAATAGCTGCCGAAAATACGATTCATAATTGACTTGGATTTCGATAGAATTATAGCTATTTGAGAGTGTTTGAAATGACTCTTTAAATTCGAAGTGCACGTTTGTCGTAACAACATCGTATAAAGACTAATTAGAGAAATAAAGTGGAAACAGTAATAAAAACGATTGGAAAACGACGTGCATTTAAGACGGATTCATTGCGAGTCAAATGTGTCAAAAAGTGATTACTCAAATTCTAAAGTCATTACTAAATTATATTAAAATTATTAGGATTTGAAAAATTCATGTGATAGGGACAGAAAATGATAAATAACATCCTCTAAAACTATCAATAATGAAGTGAAATTACCAGGAAATCGTCACAAATCGAAAGAGTCGAATAATGATAGTTCAAATTCGAAATTCGCAAGTCGTATCTTATTAAAAACACCTTATTAAAAACACCATAATTTGGAAAACCATATTAAAAAAGAACTGAAAAAATAATAAATGAATTTTTGAAGAACTGTCATCAAATAACGTAAAATTATGATGAAATCGTCAAGAGTAGAACTTGACAAAAATGCACTAATTAGCATGTTGTCGCTTACGATCCTAACTACAAAAGATAAATTTTAGTATATATTTATCATTTTTTATTATTTTATTCAATAATAGTTGAAAGCAATTTAAATTGTAAGGCATAAAATATTCTGCATCATTTTAAAGTATGTAATTTTACAAGGCAAAATATAAAACTTGAGTAAAATCGGTAGGATAGTTCCTGTGAAATTAAATTTCAAACATACGACTTCCTTAAAATTCTATTTCTCATGAACTATTCAACCGATTTCGCCCAAATTTTGTATTTTGCCTTGTAAAATTACGCACTTTAAAATAATGAAAAAAAATCATGTAACTAACAATTCAAAAGTTTCTCAACTATTATTAAATAAAATACTATATATTTTTTCGTCATAGAATTAGCTTTGAATAAACGAATTTTCTAATAAACGAATATGGATAAACGAACAAAACGCTTTCGTGCCACAGGTCCTTGGTTCGATCCTCGGGCCAGGTAAGGTTGACTCAGCCTTTCATCCCTTTAGTGGGTCGATAAAATGAGTACCAAACTTCCTTGGGAACGCTTGGTACTTAACTGGGGGTTCCACGTTCGGCTGACCACCCAACTGGAACATCTGCTCTTGCCCCTCAGAGTCCAAGATCAAGAAAATTGAGATGGGCACAGTAGACCTTGGCCATCTATGGCCGTGGCGCCACCGAGTTTAGTTTAGTAAACGAATTTTCTAAGTGTGTGCCAAACTGTTTCAATTCGTTTCAGAAGTTCTCGAGATATTACGAAATACACAAAAAGTAAAATTAACATTAACACGTTGAGCGCCGCGGCTGACACTGGACTCTCCATTTAGGCCGCGTCAACCACCAGTGGCTGACACTGAAATTACATTTAGGCCGCGTCAACCACCGGTGGCTGACACTGAAATTACATTTAGGGGCTGCGTCAATCACCGGTGGCTGACACTGAAATTACATTTACGCTGCGTCTGCCACCGCTTGCTGACACTAACCTTTCTCATAGGCCGCGAAAAACAGCTGGTTGACAGCGTATAACATGATATAGAACTATAAAATTTACACTCTTTTATGTAATTGCAGAAAATTTTATCAAAATTTACTTAATTATTGTGATTCTTGGTTTAATAAATTCAATTTAGCAGATTTTTATCCACCACTATTTTTAAGCAATTCTTAGGCATATATTATTCACCACTTTTCTCAGATATGTCATGCTAAACCTTTTATAAACTAGCAAATTTGCAAATTTAGTTTGTAGTTATTTACCGTGTGGCCAGACGAGCAAGCCATGTAAAATTAGCGTTGCATTCAACGTGTTAAGGTAGAAGTAAAAGTAACTTAAGTAAAAGTAAATTAACATAAAGTGAAATTGACATTATCCTTAACTCAAACATCTTTACAACCATCAATTACAAAACGCTTCTCCTTCATAATTACATTTTTTACAAATTATCAATAAATTTTTTCCCTCTATATTACCAGCATCCCCACAACCATATATATTACAATACACTTCTCCTTCAAAATTCTATTTCCACAAAAAAAGGAAGAAAAAAATCACTTTTTTACTTCTACGTTACCATTATCCCCACAACCATCTTCTTTGTTACCATGTATATGCTAAAACCATCTACTACAAAACGCAACGAAACATCTAACACATTTTTTTATATATTACCAGCATCCCTACAACCATCTATTACGAAACATTTTTTTTCTAATTATATTTCTACAAAAAAAAAAAAAAANAAAAAAAAAAAAAAAAAAAAAAAAAAAAAAAAAAAAAAAAAAAAAAAACTATAAAATTTTTGTTCTTCTCTCTCTATGTTACCATCATTCCTTCAACCATCAATTATAAAATAATTCTCCTTCGAAATTATCTTTCTAAACATCTATCAAATTTATTTTCTTTTATGTTTCCAGGATACCTCCACTTCTCCTTCTCAATTACATTTCTGCAAGACATCTATCAATTCTTTATTCTATGTTGCCAGCAACTGTTGTAAATGATTGATTACTTTTTATATAAATTGTATATAGAAATAAATTCCATTGTTTGATTAACGAAATAAAAATTTTAAACACTGAAGATACTTAAAAAAATAAATACATTGAATATTGTACAAAATTTATAAAATAATATGATTTAATATACTTGTAAATGCATTGGCATTTCTGTTATTTTACAACGTTCTTCGTTACTTTGCCTTAGATTGTAATTCTCAAGCGAATGTATTTTGTAAAAACGTATCTGAAATCCACAAAAAAAAAGAAAAAAAAAGAAGCATTTGTTGTTTAAATTTATTAAGATTGCATTTTTTTTTTCAAAAGTGAACAATTGTGAAATATTTTGAAGGTGGAATTGCAAAAATTCAAGGTTTGCATTATTGATCAATATTTATGTTCGATGATAGTATTCGAGTCATCAACATTTTTTCTCAGCATGAAGTTTATTCAATATATTCAGAACGCAATCCTAAAAATAAAATAACATAAATGTAAAAAAATATGTAGAAAATGTCAGTTAAAACTTACAACTGAATAACAGAAATTATTTCATTTGGGTTTTATCATTTTGTTTTTATTATTTTTTGAAGTTATACTTCTTATGCGACTTCCAACAAGGTTGAGTTAAATGTTTAACGCTACATTTGTATTGGCCGGGAAATCACGTGTTAGGATCCAGTTTTCATTCATTCATTTCCAAATTGTTTTGGTTCTCACTAGCACAAAAGTATTGGTTTTCTATAAATATTTTTTTAGTTTGTTTTGATACACATATAATTTAATAGGATAGTATTTTTTATTTTCAAACTTAGTGGATAACAATTGTAAAAAAAGAGTGAAAGCAATCCCACGGACAATGCAACGGATTTAAGGTTATGCCAAGGTACGTCTCTTGTGAATATCAATTGATTGTTAGGTTTTCTCTTCTGAAATTACATTATGACCCATTCACATACATTATTAATACAAATACATTTTCCTGGGCGAGACAATGAGGCAACTACAAGCACTTCCACTGGTTCAAGAGGTCCATGAGGGAAAAATGCACAATATTACCGTGATTACAGAGCGCAGAAGCGAGCGGAGCAGGAAAAAGAGTCGTTGAATAGAACTAGCGATCCTTCTACGACTGCTGATTCTTCTACAATCAACGTCGCAGGTTACAAAGTTTAACTTTTTCCACGCGGAGGGATTCCACGAACTATTTTATTATTGTTTACTGTTTTTTGTTGCAATTTAAATAATTTTCAACACCAAGCTAACAACAATAACAATAATTTTTAATAATATTTTATTGGAAAATTTTATTGTCCCCACCCCTCTAAATACTTTCTAACCCTTAAAAGTTACTTGTCATTATATATTACAATACGTTCTATGAGCAATGGTTGTTGTACCTTAAAATTATAAAATAGTAATTCCTTATGATAGCATGTACAATACACATTACGCAGCTTTTCTTAAATGGTAAAAGCAAATATATTCTATTTAATTTGCAACTAAAAACACAGAACAATATTTAACTGGATGCTATTATGTTACAATTGTATTAAGATACAATTTTAGACCATTTTTATGAAAAATGACATTTCAATAAATAATTCTTTTAAAACTGTGACGGATATTTCTCACTTAGTTTACTGTATTGCTATTTTTATGGGTTGTGAACATTTCTCTATAATATTCGTAATTTAAATATATAATACAGTCAAACCCCGCTATAGTGAACCTTCAAGGGACCGAAATTTCGGTTCACTGTAACCGGGAGTTCACTATATTCGTTACGCAGGCAATTTCACTAATGGTTCCAAAACTCCTCCCTTTTATTACATTATATTCATATAAATGACTGAAAAATATTATGTAGTAGCAAAAAATGTGTTATTTTTCATCACTCTTCGTCTTGCGTACAAATAAAAATTAGTAATCTTTAGCTGATGAGCAATCCTCAACGTCAGATATGGAAACACTTCCCGACTCTCAGATAATTTTTCCTGAAATTCTGTTATTCCGCTTTTTAAACCTGTCTAACCTGCCATTCGAGCACATAAAAGTAGTTTCTTTAGACTGTTTTAAAAATCGATATATGTATATTATTATTATCGATAATATACTATGTATATGTATATTATCGGTATAAGTAGAAATTTCAAAATTATTACAAAGAAAAAAGCGGGGGGGGGGGAAATCAGTTGAAGACAGAAAAAAGTTCATCACTTTTTTGGTTCACTATATCCACTAAAAATAACATTATACGTGTATAGCAAGGCACGGGACAGAGCATTTCGTTCACTATAAGCCGTGTTCACTATAGTGGGGTTTGACTGTATTAGTAAATACATTTTGTTGAGAAATTATTAAACTACGCCAGTTTCTTTTCTTTTTTTTAAAACTTGAAATGGTATTTGAAAAATTCGACTTTTTGAAAATGTTTAAGTATTTTACATGCGACCAATCAAATGTTTTTATGATGGGAAAAAGTTGCAATTTTTATAACTGAAATAAAAGTAAAACAGATGTCTGAAAAAATTATCTACGGTCAGTCTGACGGCAAGGGAACTCTAACTCATGATCCATCAACAACTGAGGATATTTTACGTAAGCACTGGTCGGTGCGAGCCGGGTGCGAAATTCATATTGATCAGCCATCGGTGGGATAAGCGAGCCTCTACTCAATGAGCAACCTCGGCTCTACGCCCCATATATGTAAGTTTTACTAATTATCCATTTTGTCTAAAACCTTATTAATACAATGAAAAATATCTACATAAATATGCAAAGTACTTTTTTCGTATTCTTACAATTACTGGGCCCATGTCCAAGATTCGTGTATTCGATCTCCTCCGGCCGAAGACTCCCCGCTTAGTAAATGGTTATTGATGCACGTTAAATCTGTCGAGTCGCAAAGTCCTCCATGTTCCCTTGACAAATCAATACCACTGGGAGTAATGATCCAGGAGTTTCCTTGTCTTCCGGATTGGTTTAAAATTACAAGGCATTACGGAGTAGAACATTAGTAGTCGTAAACCCAAAAATGGGTCTGCTGCTCAGCGACGAATATAAAATAAAATACATATTACTACAATTGGTTAAGCAATAATAGTTTAATGCATTTTTACATCCTCTGGAAATGGAACAATACCATAAATTTACTTAAAAACGCATAAAATTGTGATCTCTTCGTATAAAAAATCTAATGTTTGCATAAAATTGTCTTACATTGTCTTAAAGTTTGACAGTAATCACACATGTGTGATAATGCTATTCGTATTCGATCTATATAAAGCGAACTTTTTTTGATTCTAACATCTCGTATTACGTCGTGTAAGTACGCAATATTTTGTACGTATAAACTCGTTGTTTGCGAACCTGAGGAGGTGCTTTTTTTCTCCATCTGTTGGTCATGCAAGGGGTTGAGAACTATAATTTAGCTAGCAATTTTTTCAGTAATTGCTCTACAAATAAATCTTAGTTTTATTAATAAATTTATAAGATCATATCGTTAAAATATTAAGTAATATACAATAAATCTATAAATAAATACATGAAATTAAATTTAAAAAAAAACATATTAAATACTTATTCTATAAATATATATATCATAAAAATATTAAATTATTTAAAATACCAAGTTATACTCACATTCATGTCTGCCGTCTGTTTACATGGAACAGCTTGCATATAATCAGAACACGTCGACTAAAAATATATAATTTTCTTTAGAGAAAAAACTATATTTCTTCAATATTTCATATTATATTCAATTAAAGAAACCTGTCAAGACTGAATACAAATTTTCCTTTTTCCAATTTATTATTTTGTTATATTTTAAATAAATGTTTTAACAACTGTCTTTTTTTCTCATCTCATATTATATATTTATATATCTAATATATATAATTCTCTTACGTGACTCCCAAACTTTGGCTGTATTTCTTTTCCGCCGGTGGCAACGTTTGCTTTGTTTTACTTACGCTACTATTTCTGTTACATGGCGAATCGACCCATGATTGCCGCTAAAAATGTCACATGCCAAATCTATCTGAGGTGACTCAACATATAGCGCTTTTAAAAACGGAAACTGAAATAACCAGAGAGCATCAGCTGCGGCAATCTCATACTATTAAGCTAGGCAGAAGTGAGTAGTCTTTGTCGATAGATCTCTATTTTAGTATTTTGTCGAAAGCGCTTTTTTCACGAATTTATACATTACGAATTTATTTGACGATTTTTGATTTACATCACGAATTATACTATAGCACATTTCTAATAGGTTTAACGAATTACATGTCATTTATTTGAATTCAAATTTATTTTAATGACTTAGTATTTACTAAAAAGATGTAATATTTTTATATGGATTTGAATGATTGTTTTGAATTCTTAGAATTGTGTGCATTTGCAATGTTCCTAAGTTAGTAGCGAGCGAAGCGATCTTGGTACGCGAAGCAAACCATATAAGATTGCGTAGCAATTTTCGGGGGTTGGCGAGCATTAGCGAGCAGGGGGCGCAGCCCACTAGTATATATATATAATTGAGATATAAATGCGATAACTGAAAATTGTGAAAAGAAAAATATTGAACATTCATAAATCCAAGTCTTATAGCATCAATGTGCTAATGTTACAACTTAAAGAAGACATGAAGATAATTTTTTTTAAAATGAAATAAAACAAAATAAGTTTAAGTAAGAAAAGTGGAAGGATTACCACAATAGGAGTAATGCCAAAAAATAACAGTAAAAAACATACTAAATATTACCTTTGGAATACCAAAACAGGAGAAGCTTAAAAGTTTGTAACAGGAAATATCATCCAAAAAATTAAAAAAGAAGGATGCGAAAATGAAATTAAAGTGGATGCACTGGCATACATGACAGTAAAAATGATTATTTTTTTAATTATTTTCAATCGTATAGCTTTTAATAGTATAGCAACCACAATTTACCCAAGGGAATCAACTCTGGTAAAAATTAATCAATCAAATTTAACTTCCAGATTTTCTTGATTTATTTATTACATTAGACTCATCTAACGTTCAAATTGATGTCTTTGATAAAGGAAATTATTTTCCATATCCTGTCATCAAGAAAATTATTTGGAATTTTGATGTATCTATTATATTTAGAAATGTTATTTTTTTTCCAAATTTATCGCATTAAGTTTATTTGCACTAATGATGTATTACTTATGTTTAAAAAAATGTACTTATCTTATGTACTTATTTTTAAAAAAAAAACTGTTAATCTTTACGTAAGCTTTTCTTGGATAATAATATTCTAATTTGTTTTATGGGCAGGTATCTGATTCAGAAGAGGAATGCCATCCAAATAATTATCGGGGGTTTGTCTATACTTTCAATCGATTTATTAAGATTAATTTATTAAGATTAATTTATTAAGTTATAATATTAAGTTATTTATTACGTTTATAAATTTTTTTTTATTATCTTTACTATTTTTATTATTTTTTCTTCATCTTTTTACACATACTCGAACTCACATACTTGTTTGATACTCGAACCCACAACTTTCTAAATGAAGCCCGGGATAGCCTGGACGGTAAGGCCCTGGGCCCAAGTGCAAGAGTTCATGGATCCGAACCCAGCCGGCCGAAGACTCCCCGTGTAGTAAATGGTGACTAATGCCCGTTAAATCTGTCGAGTCGCAAAGTCCTCCATGTTCCCATAACAAATCAATACTTCTGGGGGTACTGGATAGGAGACGATCTGTGGATGAATGAATGGATGTATGAACGTCGTTCGCCCTATAAACGTGTGTGACGTGTGTGTGGCTGAAGAACTCACCCCTGCCTCAAATTTGTTTGGTTTCACTAAGCAGCTTGCTAGTGTGGCAAGTAGCATTAGAAACAACAACAACAACACTTTTTAAATTCATTAGAAATATTCTGTTTCCCGCATGGCATTTTTATACACTTCAACATTCAGGATTAGGGAATATATTCTTCGCCTGAGTTGCCTTTGCTTTGTTTTGTTTTCTTGGAGCAGTTGTTTGTGGTAATATAACACCAACAGCAAAAACTGCTACCGCACGGACTCTCCCAGACGAAGCTGCCATGTTTCCACTGTAATTTCGTTTTAGTGTCCTTGTATTTTGATTTTTCGGATGATGTTTCCTGTTACAAACTTCTAAGCTTCTACTGTTTTGGTAATCCCGAGGTAATATTTAGTATATTTTTACCTGTTAATTTTTTTTTTTTTGCGTTACTCTTAATCCTTAAAGTTCTCTTTCATAAACTTAATTTGTTTTATTTCATTAATTTTCTTTTATCTTCATATATTCCTTCAGTTAAGACTTCCATGATTTGGATTTGTGTATGTTCAATTTGAATTTCAATGTATTTTCAATTATTACATTCATATTTCATTATATATATATATATATATATATATATATATAATTACATACAATTGAAAATTGAATTTAANACTAATAATTTCTGAATTTTTTTTTAACAATTATTATTTACCTTTCATAATAATGTTATTTTATTTATAACAACCTTACACTCATTTGATACAATCTGAAGTAAATATGAACTGAATTCAACCCAAATAAACTTAAATATTTTTGATGATGTGAATTTTATCACCTCACATTGTTATGATCAGTATGTTTATCATTTTTAAAATTGTTTGTTAGTTATTATTTTAAACAATATTAATAGTTATAGATTTGATTCAGGCTAGTTTTATAACTATTAAGAATACATTTACTTTTCAGTGACAGTTCTGGTGCTAAAACCATTATCCCATTTGATACAATCTGAAGCAAATATGCACTGAATTCATATCAAATGAATTTATATTTTTTTATGATCAGTATGTTTATCATTTTTAAAATTGTTAGTTATTAATTAAGCAATATTAATAGTTATAGATTTGTTTCAGGTTAGTTTTATCACTATTAAGAATACGTTTACATTTTAGTGACAGTTCTGGTGCTAAAGAAAAAGAAATCACGAGGTATTCTCGGGAAACCTTATTAAATGGCCTTGCCGACCCTGATCCTTCTATTCGGTGAGTGTAATCATATTCATCAAATCAAGTAATCAACATAATTTTTTGTTAATGGTTTAGAAATATACTGATATTTTATAAGTATGTTTTAAAGATGAACTGTGTTTTTGTATTCTTGCTCTTGAAATTTTAATACAATTACAATATTTATTATCCGTTTTATCTTTCCATCATTAACGAGAACCCATACGTTTTCAAATGAAGTGATTTTATAATTTTTTGATATTTTTTATTGTTTTTAAAATGCTGTTTCAAAACTGTTAAATATGACTGTTGAGTGCAAAGCTGTTAAATGTATATGTAAGTATATTCATGTGTTTTTTAAAAAAATATTTTATAACTTTATTTCCATCATTTGTGTTTCATATTAATTTCAGGTATTATATATATATATATATATATATACGTACATATATATATACGCATATATATATATATATATAAGGGGCCGTTCAAAAAGTACGTACATCCTGAAGGGGGGAGGGGATTTGCTATTTTGTACGGTTTTGTACGATGGAGAGGTACATTATTCAAAGATACATTATACATTATACAAAGTACGTACATTATAAGCATACACCAAATTTAAATTTGCCTTTTTCCTGCACATGTATTATACATATGTTTGTTCTTGTATTTTTTTTTTCACACGACGACCACTTGTTAGAATGAGTAAATCAGTTCTACTGTAGATTAATTGTAAATTACTGTAGATTAATTGTTATACTGTAGATTAATTGTTAAATACTGTAGATTAATTGTATTGATTGTAGGAAATTATTATGCTTATCAGATAAGATTGTTTTATTTATTGATTCAAAGAATAAGGTAGGGCGTTATTGTTTAAGTAATTTAAATGAATAAATTATTTTAAATAAATATTTAGTTTAATTTAAAACATAATTGTTTTAATTTTTATGAGAAAGTGGGTAGACTAACAAAATGTACGTACTGTAAGGGGGGGGGGAGAGGGTTAAAATTTCTCCATTTTTTTGTACGTACTTTATGAACGGCCCCTATCTAATATATATTAACTAAATCTTTTTTCTTAGTTTTTATACTAAACAAAACATTCTTTCTCACACTTTAATATTCAAATCCTGTCTTTCAATCTATTGCCTTGCAGTTATGCATTAGTTGCATTTTATGGTTTTCATTTTAATAACCGTGAGAAAGACATTTTTTCCCTCGACTTTTTTAACAGACCAATTATAATAATTGAGATTTCCCTACGAAACATTTTTAAGTATTTATTTTGCTAGATTTTCCCTAATGTTTATTGAGGAGCTCTTCAATTTTTTGTCACTTGAATGTCATTTTTGTCACTTCATGAACATTTCTTAATAAATACGTATGGCCTGGTGCCTGAAACATCTGCCTATTTCCACCTCTCGGCGACGTTCTGATAAACCTGCAGGGTGAAAATAAGTTGCCAGGCATTAATTATTTAACTTTTCTTTTTCAATCTCTTGATTTTCTTTTAAAAAAAGAAGGCAGGTTAATAAAATGCTCGTTACTTAAGAGGAGATGCCGAGGAAAAGGTTTTCTAGGAGAGGGAATAAAAAGGTTTTCTAGGAGAGGGAATAAAAAGGCTTCATTGCTCCGTTGCTGAGAGAGAGAGAAAAAAAAAGGCTCCATTGCTCAGTTACTGAGAGAAAAAAAGAGGTTCCCTTGCTCCGCTGCTGAGAGAGAGAGAGAGAAAAAAAAAGGAAGTCCTGCTACTAAGGGATGAACGCTTTTGATTTTGTTTTCGAATTCTGGTTTCTAATGTGACAACTTTTCGACATTGGCAAAAGTAAAAAAAAAGAAAAANAAAAAAAAAAAAAAAAAAAAAAAAAAAAAAAAAAAAAAAAAAAAAAAAAAAACAGTAGTTTGTATTTACTAAAATACTTCGTATTACTTCGGCAAGATTGTAGTACAGATACTATCAAAATTTATTTTGATCTTTGAAATCTTGAAATTTATTTGGATCTTCGATCTCTTCGAAAGTGATTTGCAGTTAAAAAATATTATTATGCTTTTCAGTGAAATCTTGTGAGCGAAAGATTTCTAAAAATACTTTACTTTTGCTTTTACTCTAATTATTTATAGCTGTTTTAAACCAAGGTGATAACAGTGGATAGACTAACGATTTTAAGTCTTTAAATGCGTTTATCTCAAAATCAATTTTTTACACATTTTGCACTACCTTTTAAGCAAGATATCTCATGTCGTTTTCAAAATAAGAGTCTACACATGTTTTGAACTACTGACTAAGACTAAAAGTGGAATTTCTTTATTTATGTATGGTTTTTCTCAAAGACAAGTGAGTTTAAAAGTTTGTTTTTTAAAATACATTGATGTCTAACTTACTAGTAAATTCCCTCGATTTTAACAGAATAGTTCAAACATCGTTGATGGCCTTCTTAAAAAAATCCTCAAAAGATTTTTTGTTTTAGGTGATGGAAATTTTTTAACAGTGTTTAGCGTATATGCGAAAAATTCCTTATTTTCATATAAAAATGGCCATTTTGAGAAATGATAATAAAATTATGATTTTTTTGCGGGTATTCTGAGCTTTTACACGCAATAAAACAAATTAACCAGCTTTAAAATTTTATATTAATATTTTAAAAAAAGTTGCCGGAACCAGTCGGAATTAAGTCAAATTTTTGAATGTTTTCTTGATAGGGTAAATGGAACAAAAACATACTGAAAACAGATGAAAAAATTTATTTATTAGTATTCATCACATTATAAAGAGGTCTGGATCATATTACGGTATATGGTACCGGCACGTTCGGGTGCATCACCCATAAAATCTATTTTACCTTAGAATTCCATTTTACTGTCAAGTGATGCACTGTAATTTTTCAGTAATATCTATTTAGAGTAATTTAGTTATTTTATGGTAATTATAACAGTAAAAATAACGGTCAACTGATTTTTTATGAACACATTCAGAACTAAATAGATTTTAAGGTAAAAAGTAATGACAACCTGAGATATAATATTTTTTACTCTAATTTTTTTGATTCGGAAAATTTTACGGTGCTGTTTCTTAAATCGGCATACAGTTGAGTACTCTTAGAATTGTTACATTTTTGATGCTAAATAAAAGGAAATGATTGCTAATAGAGGTGTAAATGATAGAGTAACAGTAGGGTGTAAATGATATTTAACTCTGATTGAAAGCTTTAGACGTAACGTTTATGATGTTAACAAAACTTTCATAAAAACTTTCATTAATAATATTTAACTCTGATTGAAAGCTTTTGACATAATGTTTATGATGTTAACAAAACTTTCATAAATGATGTTTAACTCTGATTGAAAGCTTTAGGCGTAACGTTTATGATGTTAACAAAACTTTCATAAAAACTTTCATAAATGATATTTAACTCTGATTGAAAGCTTTTGACGTGACGATTATGATGTTAACACAACTTCCATAAACACTTTCATAAATGATATTTAACTCTGATTGAAAGCTTTTGACGTAATGTTTATGATGCTAACAAAACTTTCATAAATGATATTTAACTCTAATTGAAAGATTTAGACATAATGTTTATGATGTTAACAAAACTTTTATAAATGACATTTAACTCTGATTGAAGGCTTTAGATGTAATGTTTATGATGTTAACAAAACTTTCATAAATGATATTTAACTCTGATTGAAAGCTTTAGACGTAATGTTTATGATGTTAACAAAACTTTCATAAATGATATTTAACTCTGATTGAAAGCTTTTGACGTAACGTTTATGCTGTTAACAAAACTTTCATAAAAACTTTCAAAATGATATTTAACTCTGATTGAAAGCTTCTGACGTAATGTTTATGATGTTAACAAAACTTTCATAAAATCAATCTAACTTGCTCAATGTCGGTAGTTGTTATAGTCCCTACTTTGTAAAATAATTCGAATCAAATTATGGTAAAAACGTTGCCGGTATTTTTTATAGTGAAATTTATTTTTATCGGAACATGTTGCGGTAAAAATCCATTATTACCGGAAATTATTAATTGTTTCCGAAAAATCTGAAATACCGTAATTTTTACAGTAGAAATTGCTATAAAAGAATTGAATCACTCTAATTAAATGCGTATTTCAGTATAGTATTTTGTGGAAAAGATAGATTTTTTGTTAAAATTGATTTCGCAGATGATGCACTAAAACTGCCTGTTCTTTCAACCTTAATTTGATTAAGGATTTTTCACACTCTAGGTGTTTTATCATAATAAAATGCTGTAAATAGGTAACTTTTTCACAGTACCTGCGTATCTTCCGCCATGAGACAGTAATCTACAAATACTGCTGGTATGTCTGCCCACTCATTGCCGGCAAAATCTCCGATACTCTTCACAACTTTCTTAATTTTCTGTAAAAAGTTATGTTAAGCCTTAAATATTTAGTTAATATTACAGTGAAGGAAAGAAGGGAATCATCCTAAATTGCTTAAATATTAGTGATGAGATTTTCACTTTCTAAAATTCAATGGACTTGATTAAGATTGGTGCAATGCTTAAACTCAAAACTGATAATTCTTTAGTACTAATTAATTTACGAAATTAGGTTCAAAAAATTGAATTCAATTAAAGACATTGCATACATTTTAAATTTAATTGAATTTTTGACATCCATATATTGTTAGATTTTTTCTGCAATTATCAACTGGTGTAGTAGCTTTTACAATACCAATACGTTTAGGAATTAAATTTGACTTCTTACCTGCTAATTGTATCTTTCCATTAATATTTTATAGTTCGAAAATGCTCTTTTTTCTTGAAATAGGTTTTGATTTCTGTCGTTCTTACTTCGGAAATAACAGTGTTTAGCTGCGTGATTCATCTTATGGCAGATGAAACATTTCTCCATGCTTCTATTTTCATATTTATGTTTTAATAACAAAAAGCAGACAAATACATACAAATTTAATTTATGTTTTACTCCGAATGCTTCTGCTCTTCTAGGAATATCATTTTTTAATTTTGATACGCTGTTTTCTTCTTCAGTATTTCTTAAATTTTATCCACTTGTTTTTCACTTTGGGTTTTCAGGATTTAAAAAGCAGACAAATACATACAACTTTAAAAAGAACGCCATCTGGTGGTATTAAGAAGAAATCCTTCTCTGGGAATGGCAACAGCTTTGTTTACTGGTAAAGTGGACTCGTCAAGCTGTATAGGAAATTCAGATATTTTTAAGTACTCACATAAAGAATTTTAAACGCTTTGAGCCATTTCGTCAATCCTTTTTGCACATTATTATTTCTCAGTGGAATTCTTTTTGAAAGCTGGTTTGTCGTATTACGTCACTTCCGGACTTCGCTAACAATAAAGAAATACTATAAGAAACATGCAGTCCATCGTTTTCGCTTAGATATTGTCCCTATGATTTGTTACAGAGACGGTATTTTCAAATATTTTTCTTTGACTCTTTGAGAAATAGTTAAATCCTTATCTTTTTGTCACCATTGATTTTTATTAAGTGTTCCTTAAGCTTAGAAGGTTTCATTGAATCATTTGATATAGTTTTATTATATAGAAGATACATAAGTAAAGTACTATTTCCTGGTGGAGAAAATAAAGCCATACTTTAAATATTCAACAATGTATTGTTGTAATTTTTTTTCTTTAAGGCTCCTACACTATCAGAGCTGACCTATCAAGCAATATTGGAGCAAAAAAGTTCTCAATTTAACGTTATGTTAGTATTGTGCTTATGTTAGCTCTTTGGAGCAAAAGTAGATGATGAGTCGGCCTGTCTAAGTCAGGGGCTCTATTTTTCTTCGACTCACACATACTGTTATCTGTTGAAAAGGGCGAAAAGGAATATAAGAAAATTTGTATATCAAATGTTTTATTTGCAACTAACCACTGCTAATGATTATTAACTTTCTCAATGGAATGCTGCAGTAAAGCCCTTTTAAATTAATTATTTGACGTACGGATAAAACTGCATGTAATTTTTGAATAAAATGAAATTCACAGTGATTAATTTTATTTAAAAAAAAACTTATTTAAAAGAAACTACAATAAAATGTAATCTAACGTTAAGAGATATTGAAAAATAGGATTTTTTTCGAAAGAGATCAATTTTATTCAAATATACTTATGTAACAAAAGTACAATATCTGGGTAACAATTCAAAAAATGCAACTATAACAAAACTTCCAACTAACAATACAAAATTTCTTTTCGTCTAAGACTGGGAAAACTTGTTTTTACTCTTCGTCTCAGCATAACATACAACTAAATTGTTGATTATGCTTATAGTGTATATAAGTTAGTATACGTAGCGACGTTCTTGCGTTCTTGTTCAAACCTGTTTTCGGCCTACTATCTCGCACCGTGACATGCTTGTTATAAACTTAGGAAGCTGGCACCATCGAGAACTATTAAACCATAGGCGAGTGTGTCAGAGGATTTTTTTCTATCTTCGTTTTTGAGGAATTACATAAATTTTTTCATTGCTTTTTCGTTATTATTTTGTTGTTAGAGTGTTGTAGGAAATTGAAAGCTTAAATTTATTGAAGTAAATTGGACAATGACTAAGTTCTAATAAGATCATTAGTTTTAAAAATTACATTAAAACTAGTTATGCACGCCACTGTTACTACAATTTAATGACAAATTCGGTAGAAATAGGTTTTGTCAATGTTCATTCATAAAAGTTATGACATAACGCAAAGTACTTAGGTAACATACTGTATAAAGCACCGATCTATTATTTATATTTTACTCAGGTCGTAAAAATCGCTATTTTATTTACTTTATATTCCATTGTAATAAAAATCGATCAAATTTTTTTTTTTAATATTAAACCTTCCTGGGAACCCCTGAGGTTGTTCACCGACCCAAACCAGTTTCGATTTACCACGGATACTACGGACCCCCAGAGGTCCGTAGGGACAATTATGGAACCACTGTTTTATGTAGATAAAATTGTCAGTGGTTTTAGTGTTAAAAACTTCAATAGATTAAGATTCGAATCATAAAAATTTATATTATCTTATATTTCTAAAAATTGTTTTAGTGCACAAACAACTTAAAAAAAATAATTTTACCTCATCTGATCCCAAATCTAAGCAACTATTAATCTCAACATCAAGGTCTTTATCTGAAATTAAATTGTTTTCTAATTAGAGAAAACAAAGCATATGACACTTTCGAAAATTACCTGATTTCCAAGTATCAATATGGATAAAAAGACATATAAAAAAATTAAGATATTCGTTGATTAAACTTCATTGATTAAAGAGAATTTGAGTGAATGAGCGCCAAAGCTTATACGTTCTTCTTTTTAGTTACTTCGCACAATCATTATGTGTTATATATTTGTGAAGATATAACTCATAAAATTTTTGGGGAACTATTTATTTGATTGTTTTATAAAGGGACATTTTAATGAATTTTGTGCGTAGCATTTGCTGGTTTTCACAAAGGAGTTTCAATGTCTCTCAACGAATATAATTTTGTTTGAAAAGATAACGTTGAAAAAATTATATATATATATATATATATATATANCATTCCTCAACTGATACAGTATTTCAGTACGCACATTCTCAACATACACGAGATGAACGTCTATCTCACCCACCCGGTCATCGAGAAACTACTTTAAATTTGTTTCATTAATTATTATTATAACACAAGAAGAATAAATGTTTATTTATTACACTTTAGGCTCTTTCTTTTATGCTATCACTAAACAAATAGGTTTCAGAATTACATTTCATGTGCCTTTTTATAACTAAGCATCGTGAATTGTCTCATTTTTATCCCCTTGTACATTGTAGGAAAAAAACAATGGTGGACGTTTTCGGCCTGCGACAAAGCATAGAGACTTAAATACTGCTGATTAGACAAATGAGGTATTTTCAAGGGCGCCGGCAGAATAATACAAAGGGGGGCGCAGCAACCCTCTAACAAAATACTCCCCCGCCCCCACCCCAAAAAAAGAAATTAAAATATTCTGCTATTACATTTTGTTTTGTTATTACATATACTTTCATCTGTTAATTTTTTTAAACATACATTTCTTCATTGTTAACAAGATATTTAAAAAAAAGTACGAATTTCTTGTGCTTGCAAATTTTGCCACGCGAAACTGTACTGATGGTGCTGGGATAGCTACTGACTTTGAAACACAATTAACTACAAACAATAGTTTTGTATACTAACGTGTTTGTGCACGCTTAACATTGGTATTCATTGTGTTGATGAAGTTTTACAGTTGCGAGAAGTCATTTTGTGTTATATATCTTTGTTAAACTAAATAACCAATAGAAAATATAACATTATTTATATTTTATCAAATGAAATTTAAAAATATAGCTTAAATATCTGCCAAGTTCGTGCATGCTCAGTGTGCATAAGAAAAGAATCAAAGATGACTCAGAATTCATTGAAAAAGTTATAAACAGATTTGGACAGCAAACAAGACGATTACAATTCTTGTTTGATTAAACAAATTTTTAATTGTTATGTATCAATCATTACTTAATTATTTGTTTTTGAATAAAAATATTTTTAATAAATTTTTTTTATAACAAAATTGTTTTTCTGTATTATCTCTTTAATTGTTTTAAAAAAAAAGTCAGGGAGGTGCAAGTGCACCCTCTTGCACCCCGCTGCCGGCGCCCTTGGTACCTACTGTAAGTAGCCTATAAATAGGCTTTGTTTACATCCTACTGAATGGAATAAGTACCGGAGAATTTGGTTGATTATGGTAATTTACTAAATATTGTTTGATAAGGCGACCTTCTAAAAACATGTCTTACTTAATCTAATAGCGTAAAGCCATCAGAAAGAGGAACAAATGACAATAAATTTAAAAAAAAAAACTGTAATTTTTTAAGTTAAAAAATTGTGTCCGCATATCTTTGCCAAATTTGTGCATGATTTCGTATTGTTGATCATTACCAATTTATTGATTATTTTATTTTGACTTGTAAGAGGAACGAGTATTCAGCTAGTAACAATAACATAAGAGTAAAATTATATTTATTTTCAACGCTACTTAGAAAAAAGAATTAAATATATTATAAGAGCTCTGAGTCTGAAACACAAAGTAATGCGAACCATAAACAAAAGAAAAATGATTTGTCGAAGGTATTTAAGGGTTATTTTCCCCTTTCTTTTTTCAGTTATTGATTCTTAAAAAAATGTTAATTCCTCTTTAATATATCTAAGCTGCTGGTTCAACTTTTTCACTTCTAAGTCCTAACGCCTTAGCGTTCAATGCCAAGCAAGTAATTTATTAAGGTTGTTCTTTGACCATTTGTAGCCACGTCACCAAGTTCTTCTACTTAAATCTTCATATTTTGATATGTTTAATCAATCATAACATATTTACTAAACTAATTAGGTAATAATTCTACTATCTATTACTAAAATATGGAATACTAATCTGTTGATATGTTTTAAACTGATTAGTTTAAACAAACATAAGAGTTAAATATAAAAAGTAAATATTTTTTAGAAGTCGATAGAATAAAGTAGTTCGTACCGTTTTCAGTTGCTACATTAAACTAATTAAATTTTTTCTTATTAAATTAATCAATAATTATAGAAAAAACAATATGTTTCACCTAGAAAGATAAAAATCAAAGTGGTTGGCAAGCGAATGGAGCACATTTCTGTTTACGTTCATTTTGTTTTGTGTCCACTAGATTTGTGTCCACTAGATTGAAGAGACACGAGGATAGTAAAATAAAAAAATGTAGCAGTAAGTAATGTATACTAAATTTTAATATTTACGTTAAGAAATTCAGAAAAAAATTGAGAAAAGTATATTCTGCTGAGTTATAAATGTAAGTAGAAGCATATTTTACTAAAAATATGAATGCACTACTTTGTATTATGGAAGTATTATTACTACTGACTTAGTCACTAAGGAAAATAATCCTTTTTTTAAACTCACTTATACATATAAGGTACATTAATTTCAGCTCATATGTTTATGATTTGAACAGAAAAATAGTCTCACCCCCTGGTTTGCATTTGATCCATTCCAAGCAAGGTTTAAAGTGATCGCCAGTACCTACGTCCTCCGAATTTGAAGGCTTACCATTTACAAAGTCAAAACAACAACAATACAAAGTCAAAACAACAACAATTAATATTAAATTAATTAGCATCTTAGCAACAGTGATAATTTACCTGCTTTATTTTACTACCTAATACTCTACTTAACTCAACTCAAATTGCTTTAAATATATAAACATTAGCTGTTTAAACAATAAAACGTGATCAGAATACATTGGGGATTGTGATTGAATAGGTAAGTTTTGTTAAAAACAATACAGGATTCATTTGATGCGGAGCTCCATTTCCTTATTAAAAAAATTATTAAAAAAAAATCTGAAAAAGGAACAATATAACTCTATTGAGATATTTTTTTTGATCAAAATAAAACGTATTTTGATATTACAAGTTTGATTATTGATGATGAAATGTATTTAAATTCATTTCTTTATCATTTCATTACAATAGAATCTATACATTTAATTTTTTATTACGTTCCTGAAGCATTATTGTTCTTTCTACATGCTATTATTTTTTTTCTATTTTAACCTTCATTCTGTTTTACTTTTACTTTACGTTTTTTTCCTTTTGAAGAACGTATATACGGCTTATTAAGCCTTTGTTACATTAAATTTATTCATATTGTGGAAAAATAAGTATGGAGGAGAAAGCACATTATAATATCACGTATATAATTATGCTACTTTTTTTTATTTGCTTTTGTTAAGTTCATGGAAGAAAAAAAAACTCAGTTAAAAGGACATTAAAATGTGGTTGGATCAGGTATAAGAAAATTATCAATACTATATCTATAACATTAAAAAGTTTTCATTTATTATTGGAATAAATACCTTGTTTTATAGATTATAAAATACTAGGAGGGTCCGCCCCCTGCTCGCTAACACTCGCCAACCCCTGAGAATCCTATGTGGCTCACGTCGTGAACCATGGCTCGCAGCGTTCGCTTGCCAATGAACACAATGTTCTAGCACAAAGACATAGTATATTATCATCAAAGACATAGTATTTTATCATCAAAGACATAGTATTGTACTTATGTAGAAGAATTATATCAATTTCTTATTGGTTTTTAAAAAAGTATATTAGCTATTTAGATTGTACATGGTGAAAAAATCAAAACATTAGCTAAATAAGAAACATATTAGGCAAAATAAATTATCAAATATTGCTTCACTAATATTCTGCATTTTAAAGCGTGAAAATTCAATGCATAATAAAA
>NC_092212.1:69158811-69173856 GCF_043381705.1 Parasteatoda tepidariorum
TTATTAAATGATTAGTACATAACATTTTAGAACAAAATAAGGATGTTTTACATACAATAAATTAAAATGCATGGCTGTTAGCATTACCCGAGAAATACCACGTGGAGGTCGCCATGCTGCATTTCTAATCGGGGAGTTTTGATTTTGGCAGTTCCCCTTGCCTACTGCCAATAGAAGTTTCAATTAAATTTTTTCCAAAATTTTTTTTTCCTGCAAAGCTCTAAGAAATTACCACTAAGCATTTAGAATTTCTTCGAAAACACAATTATAGATTTGGCATCTTGGAGCAATTACTGAAAGGCTGTCAAATGACTTAACTCTTGACAGGCCAGCATAAAGTTGTCCACGACTAAAAGCTTATTTAGTCAATACTAAACTGATTTTCTCAAAAGTCTGACCTTGTGACTTATTTATAATCATGGAGAAGGCCAGCCTAATAGGAAATTGTTTTCTCTTAAAAGAAAACGGCATGTTGTTATCAGAGGGGATTAGAGGTATTCTCGGAATGAAAAATGTACCTGCTTCATCATCATCAATCAGCTTAGCTTCAATTAAATTACGCCGCAAGTTTGTAACAATTAATCTATTGCCATTACAGAGTCCTATAGATGGCATTAAATTTTTCAGTAACATTATTATGGCACCTTTCTTAATCTTTAATTTGTGGGACGCATTCCTGTAGGAGTGATGGTGTTCAAAAATTCCTCAGGGTAGCTTAGTTGATCTTGTGGATCATCACTAATGACAGTGTCCACACTTTCATACATTTTAGTAATTCCTGGCAGTAGTTCCAGCACATCATTATTGAATACTATTGATAAATCGTTGGTGACAGTTAAAATTGCCCTACCTTTGAGTTGGCCCGGAGTTACAGTGTTAAAATCTACATCAGAATATAGTTGCTTAATGGGGTCTTGGTTAGATGGATAACAAATATCAGGCAACTTAATCATTTCACCATCTTTGCAGTTTCCAACATCCAATAACCATTCAGCAAACGCCTTTTCAGTTGAAAGTGCCCGCATATTTTGATTAAGGTATAAGATGTTGAATTTAGTCCAAAGGGGATGTTTTTTAAGACAGCTAGCAATTGTCGGCGAACGGTAACCTTTAGGAATGACAGGCAAAACTTGTCGAAAGTCTCCTCCGATCAACACAACTTTCCCACCAAAAGGATGTGAGCAGCTCATTATGTCCTGCAAAAGTCTATCTTCAGCTAAAAATGCGTGCACATGCGTCATCGGAGCTTCATTCCATATAATTAATTTAGAATTAAATAATGGAATAGCTTCTGGAGATGTAGGTTTTAAATTGCATGTAGAAGTAGCGTTTAAAATAATTGGTATTTTAAATATGGAATGAGCAGTTCTTCCGCCTTTCAAAAGAGTAGTCGCAATTCCAGTTGATGCTACAGGAGTCACTGTATGACCTTTTCCACGGATTAAGTGCAACAAAGTTGAATAGATAAAAGTTTTTCCAGTGCCGGCAGGCCCATCTAAAAAAAAGTTTTTCAACTTCATTCTTATAAATACCACTCAAAACTTTATCAACAGCAGCACGTTGTTGAATATTTAGCTTTCCATAGTTAAGTTGACCTTTTGTCTGCTCTTCTACCACATCATAGGCTGGTAAAAGTTGGCTAATATGAGGCAAGTTAACCTCTGGTAACTTTCTTCAGATTTAACCCATAAACTAACAATAGATCATTTATTTCAGCAAGAGCATACTGATATGCTGTATCCTCTGAGTGCTGGTGCGCAAAATCTTCACAAAGGAGATCTCTATGCTGTGTCCAAAGAGCAGGAATATCTTCTACTTCACCAAATTCGCAAATAACTGCAAAAAACATTCGAAAATGATGTGGCATTCGAATCAGTGAAGCCTCTTGCAAAGTATCATGCCAATGCTCATCTCCTTCAAGAAAGTCAAGCTCCCTATATGCTTGCTGAAAACTGATGCAGACATTTCCATTAACTGCTTTTAAATCTTCAAAACTAATGGCACCAGGTTTCCGCAGCAGCAACATTCGCAAAAAATAACGTTTGCTATCTTGAATGCTGACAACGGGCATCCTGCCTATTATTTGGTCCCCACCCCTTTGACGTCTTTTCCACCGATTATTACTACGATCAAAAACATAATAATGAGGCATATCAGAATAATAATATCTGCAGGCATCAACATCAGTTTGGTTTAATTGAAACCATGCTGTTAAAGTCGTATGTCTGGCGGAGGCTCGAGCAACAGCTTCAACTTCATGGCCACTCTGATAAATTACTTGCTGTTGATTTGGTAAGTGAACAGCTAACCTCATAACAGTGTGGGATTTTTCAGACATATGAAATTCATTTAGCCGCCACATTGCCTCAGGAGCACTGACATAGCGTCCATCTAGAAATGTCAAAATCTCATCGTGATTTACATCATCGTTTAGCTGCAATTTAATAGATGCAGCATCATGGCCTTTGTAAACATACTTGTAAAGATATTTCACACTTTTGACCGAAGCACAAATCTCAACATTGATGTGAGCATTAAATTTCTTTGATAACCAAGGGTTATAAGGCACAACCCAACGATTATCAATATCATATTTACCTACCTTGATAGGTTCTGTAATACTTCTCTGGTAAACTGGATAACCGTTCACATTTTCTTGAGTCGTCTCTTGAAAATCTTTCGGAAAATTTTTAGAACACAAACCCTCCTTCATGCAAGGAGAATTTGGATTAAGTATGCCACAGGGACCATGAATCATACATTTTGTAATAATATCATAAAGTCTAGGGTTAAGAGTTTTATTGGGCAGTTCTGCACTCACAAATTTGTCGATATCATCTTTAGTTCGAATTTTAGCAGCAGAATCCAATGTCAACAGCATATGGGCATGTGGTAACCCACGTTTTTGGAATTCAATAACATAAATAAATGAAATAACCTTACCAAATACATGACGCTTCAAAATATCATCCAAAAGTTCTGTCAATTTCAATTTAAAGACACGAACAATGATATCGGGTCTATTTTCAGGACGCTAGTGTCTTTGTAGAGCCCTCACTATTTCTGGCCATGCTGGATTGCATGTAAAAGTTAGAAAAATATCTGGTCTCCCAAATTTTCAAACAATTGCCATGGCATCTTGATAATTTTGTTGCATGGAGCGAGGAGATCCTTGAAAGGTTGATGGCAAGATGATCAACTTCCCTATTTTTACATTGTTTGAGTGAGCTTCACTTTGAAGAGCGTCCAAAAGACCTTGATATAACTCAACACGTAAATCTTTCTGGTTCAATCTTAAATAGTTCAATCTTGAACCTTCTGTTCTGACATAAACATCAACGATGAACTGCTGAAAGAGCTTTCCACTGCTATGAAGAAGGCTGAACTCACTGCGGATAGCAAGTCTGTAAGCATAATACTGTAATTGGGTTACACGGATACGCTTGGCAGTACGTCGCTCTTGTACATGCTCCATTCCAGCATGCCAACCACAATCTCCTTGTGGAAAGAGAAGTGGATAGACCATTGGATCAATGCATGGATTCATAGGAGAAATAGTTTTGCAAGAGTCTGCAACAGGATAGATGCACAAATCTCGATTAGATGGAGGTTCCCCATTGTCTCCAACGAATATGGCAGCAACTTCTGTCTTTGATGTGGGAGCATTATACCGTCTCAAATCTGAAGAGGGATCTTCCATAAAAACTAATTTTACATCTGTTGCAGGGTTTAATTGAATAAACTGATGCATCTGAAGATATGATGCAGCAAAAGGGTTAATTTGCCTCAATAGACCATCTAATTGTTCCATTACAGAGCGTAAACATCCAGTATTGTTTTCAATGCGTCTGTTGGTAGCTTCAGTTGAATCAAAAATATACAGCTGCCCGTATCCAGCATTATTTTGATCATTGCTATACAAAGGTGACACCATATGATAAATTTGACCATGAATCCGAAAACAATACGGTCCATTTCCAGGAGGTGGCTTTATGTGTGCTCCAAATGATGCAAAAGCAAGAGCAGAATTATATTCCCGGATATGATTTCGATAATTTCGTGCCTCAATCGAATTATCACTTAATAATTTTTGCAGCAACTCGGGAATGTCCATTAGTGTAGGCAAATTAATTTTTCCATCGTGGCAGCATTTCGTATATTTGCCAGAAGAATTTCTTTCTTTGGCCCAGAAGTAAGCATTACAATAACTACATTGTTCCGTCATTGAGCCAATATTATACTCTTCGACATCTACTGTTACATCTTGAACAGTTATTATTGCACTTGATCTCTGCAATCTACGTCTTCCATAACATTCCTCAACACTTTCTTGGGCTCTTCGAACACGTTTTCTTTCATTACGTTTAAAAGCCCTAGCAGCTTCACTAATATTCTGCATTTTAAAGCGTGAAAATTCAATGCATAAATAAACGCGAAATATAAAAAAATTCAATGCATTCAATACAAACACTTAAACGTTTTTTAGACGTTTAGGTAGCTCCCAGTAGAAAAATATCAATTCAACAGCGGCCTTTTAAAGCATTCTCACTTCAATTAATTAATTAATTCCTAATTGAGTTTAAATTAAATATTGTCATGTTTTTAGTGCATGAATCTGAATTGAACAACCTGATAATGCTCACTCTGGTTATTGTTTCCGTTTTTAAAAGCGCTATATGTTGAGCCAGTTTAAATTAAATTCTATCATGTTTTTAGGGCATGAATCTGAATTGAACAACCTGATAATGCTCACTCTGGTTATTGTTTCCGTTTTTAAAAGCGCTATATGTTGAGCCAGTTTAAATTAAATATTATCATGTTTTTAGGGCATGAATCTGAATTGAACAACCTGATAATGCTCACTCTGGTTATTGTTTCCGTTTTTAAAAGCGCTACATGTTGAGCCAGTTTAAATTAAATATTATCATGCTTTTAGGGCATGAATCTGAATTGAACAACTTGATAATGCTCACTCTGGTTATTGTTTCCGTTTCAAATGCGCTATTTGTTGAGCCACCTCAACTAGATTTGCCATGTGACATTTTTAGCAGCAATCATTGGTCTATTTTCTAACGTTGCCATTCGGGTAATTGTAATGAGGCTTTTTTTTGGTGCCGTGTAAGAGAAATATATATATAGATTTAATATTATGGCGGTGATCGTCATTACTAGTATTTTAGTGGTAGTTGAGGTATCATCATTGACTTTGGGGTCGTTATATATACATATTCTATTCATTCTCAAAATTCTATTCATTCATATATTCTCAAAAAATATTCCACTCTGCCAAACAAATTTCATTACATATTAATTATATATTTCATTATATATTTCAATATACATTAATTTTCATGTATATTTCAATATATATTAATTATTCAATATATATTAATTATTATATATATTAGTTATATTCATTATATATTTCTGATTTTACACACCAGATGGCAGTACCATGATATTTTTAAGGTAATTGTGGATAGTTAGTTTCTTATAAACTAGATGTCAGCACTAATAAAATTTATTTGGCGTATTTGGCAAAATAAGCACTTTTATGACCGTTTTCTTAAAAATTAACCGATCGCTAAGGGGTTAACGCAATTGGAATTAGGCTTAATAGAATAGTAGTGGATAGAAATTAAGATACTATGCAAAATTCATCCAGACCCGTATGGTTGCGATCCCTAATGTAGCAGCATTAGAGAAATACCTGGTTAGGGTGTAAAAGTTAATGCAAAATTGTTGTGATCGACGAGTCAATGATCCCTTAGAAATTCTGCCAATACTGGAATTGGATGTTGTCCGTATATCTCGTAAAAATATACCAGTTTTGTTTCACATGGATTGACTATAATGTATGGTGTGACAATACATAGTACACCTGGGAACTAGTCTCTAAAATTATTCCACTCTGCCAAACAAATTTCATTATATATTAACACCAAAAATGGTTGAAACTTTTTTCTAGTGTTATACAGTGAAATACCTGTCTTTCTTCATCCATAGAGCAGTAATCTTTACATACTGCTTTCAAGTCTGACTCTTCTATTTTGGAAAAACCACCGAAAATCTTCACCATTTTCATAACTTTCTTAGAAAAAAAATATTGCTGATCCTTAAATTTTCAGTTAATAGTACAATGAACCAGAGGAAAAAGAAAGATATCAACCTAAATAATCTAAATTTTAGTGATCGAATTTTCACTTTCTAATATTAAAATTGAAATGAATAAGATTAAGATTGGTTCATTGATAACTGATCAATGTTAATTAAGTTACCAAATTAGACACAAAAAACTACTTTCTATTAAGAAACGTTTCACTTTCTTTTTCAATGGATTTTAATATTTGATTCTCAAAAAAAAAAAAAAAAAAAAAAAAAAAAAAAAAAAAAAAAANAAAAAAAAAAAAAAGAAAAAAAAAAAAAGAACAAAGTAAACGCAATCTGGAAAATTTGGTCCCAAGGGTTTGGTCTGGAATGTGCATGAAAGTTACCACTGCCTGTTAGCTTTACTTTTTAAGCGAATCGAAAATTTTTTGCATACAATTATAAAAAACGTTCTCCAAGTAAAAAAACTTTTTAATTCTGCAGGTACAAATAATTTTTATAATTTTTTTTGCTGCTTTAATTTGTTATTTTTCAATAGAAAAGCCAATAAAATTGAACTGTGCAGTTCATAAACTGTAGCCATATTTTAAACTGCGTAGTTTAAAAAAAAATGCTACGTTTTAAAGACCTCAATCAAGTAGGTTTTGTGTTATATTAAAAAATACCTAAGCTACCATTTCAACGAAATTTTGTAATTTATCACTTCATTATGTTAAAATTCAAATACCTTGTAATTCAAAATTTCCGTGACAAATTTTATCTTTGATTGAATAAGATTTATTATCATATGAAAAAAAAATACTTATTTGCTTAAAAGTCTTAGAGATTGCAAAATACGAGAGAATGTTGACCATTTTTTTAGTGAACTATTGCAGCCATATTAGTTAGATTTGCTATTCAAAACATTATAGCGCGTAAAATTTAATAAGAAATAATTTAATTTATTATTTTTTTAATCTGCATATTGTATTATGAACTAAAAGTACATATAAATAAAAAAAGAAGTTAAATAAAAAAAAAAGAATTAATCTGAATAACTTTTGATCTAATGACTGGATCTTCACGCCTTACGACAAAACGTTAATGGTTCGAGGGGATGACTTCAAATATGCTAATTATTTAGTTCAGATGATATTTTAGATATTTTAAGTTATGAAATGTTGTACAAAAATGTTCTTTCTCTGAATAAATTTCATAATAGTTATATAATAATAGTTATGTAATAATAGTTTCATGATAGTTTTAAATAAATTTCATAATAGTTATTAATATAAAAAAAGGGACCAGTATTAAAAATAATATTTATTATGAGATGGAATTCAATTTGAATTTATATATATATATATATNTTATTATATATATATATAATGTATTTTCCTGACTTATTGTCCTACTTGTTGAATTTTGACAATGATATAAATTTTATTTTATAATTTATTTTTTGAATATATGCTATAAAAGTCTTTTTTCAAGTTTACAAAAATGTAAAAGATTTTTAAAGTATTTCGAATTTTTAACTCAAACAGTTTGTATTTTACCAGTGCGAGAAAGGGGAAAAAGCATTAAATTTTTTAGTTTATTTGGAAAAGAATGTACCAAAATTAGTATTTATGTTTTAAAAATTGTCTACATAATGTATAAATGTCTTTTCCAGGAAGATGTGAATTTTGATTAGGAGCTAAATAAAATTGATTCCCCTTCTCATCTGTGAAAGGGAAAAGAAAACAGAGGGTTTAAATTCTTTTCTTATATTGGATAAGATGATTCTAGACGTAGACACTTGCTCCATAAGAGTAATTGTCTTTTTGTTAAAAAGTCATTTTGTTTCCAGTGTAATGTACTGTAAATCAAGCTCTATGTTCTTCTCGTTTCTTCAGTTAGTGCTCTATGAGCTGAAAAAGGTGCTTCCAAAAGCACTATAGAAAACTTAAATATTCTACTATCTAGAGTGAACACATAAAGAATATATGTATAAGAAAAAATTTGCAATAAAATATTTCTTTCCCCAGCAATTTAGTTGTCTTATTCACTAATGCATTCTCACATTTTATGTTAAAAGTCTTAACCATTTGCAATTTTATCATAGCCTTCAGGCACCAATTCGTTTTGCAGTGATGCTGAATACTCCACTTCGAGAGGACATTTGATAAAGTGATAAAGAATTAAAAACTAAGACTCGCATAACTGTGCTGACATGAAAACTACATATTTTCAATAATTATCATTGATGACTTAATGCGATTCTTAGAACTGTGTTACAAATGCACATAACGTTATATAAAAGCAAGTTAATAATGACCAAAAATACTATCATGTTTTTTTAACAATTAAATTGCGTTAAGTTCATTTGTAAATTGCAATTGAGTTTGTAAAAAAGTACTAATAAAGCTTTAATTACTATTTGAATATCTAAATAAAATGAAACATTAAGTAAACAGTTCATAAAAAAATTTGTTTCATTACAAAAAGTTAAAAATCCTTAAAATTTCGTACTTAGGTTTGTCACAAAGCTTTCGATCTCTAAAGAGTATTATCTTGCAATTACATTCAGCATATTGCTAAATACAGATTAATTACTAAGCTTTCACTTTTTTTATCAACTATCACTGTTTAGTTTTAAAATGAAAAAAGAAACTTATTAATTACTGAACAAAGCACTTATGAAATTTAAAAGAAATGAATGATGATAAATTATTTCTATTACACTTGCTAAAATTAATTTTCTTACTTATGATAGGCATTAAAAGATTCCGTGAATAGTTGGAAAAGGATCAATTTAATTCAAATATGATTTAAATGACATTCAAGTAAAAAGAATAAATGATGATAGCATGATTAAAATTTATTCACTTAAATTATGCTAATTATGAATGGGAAATGATTGAAATTCACACAAATTCAAGTTAAAAGTGATGCATATAGTCAATCAAGTGATACATATAATCAATCAAAAACGATTGAAAATCACTCAAGTTTGAGTGAAAACGATCCACTCAAGTGATACTGATAATCACTCAAACACAATTGAATTTCACTCAAGTTCGATTGAAATTTTTTCCACTCAAACTTGAGTGATTTCATTTCACTCAAGATGAGAAGGCTCCTTTTTTCAAGATGAAAAAGTGAAATTTCACTCAAGTTGAGTAATTTTCACTCGTTCATTTCAAGTGAGTACCAATAAATCGAACACTATCATTAGTATCATCGTTCAGGGGTGACATAAGGGCAACTGAGTGCTGTATGTCCAGCTTTCAACTTTTCTATGAATTCAGGCAAATAGTATTTTTGGTAATTTATTGTGGTTTTCAAATTGTATTGTATTGCATTGTAACAGTCGAGTACCCATATCCTTGGGCAGGACGACTAACCAAATTAATAAAATTAATAAGGTAAAATTAAAAGTAACTTAAGTGAAAATAAATTAACATTATCTTCAACTCAAACATCCTTACAACCATCAATTACAAAACGCTTCTCCTACATAATTAAATTTTTTACAAAACTTCTATCAATTTTTTCCCTCTATGTTACTATTATCTTTTTAGCCATACATTACAATACACAATATTACAATACACTTCTCCATAACCATATATTACAATTCACTTCTCTGGCAATTGATGGCCATTACCATGCTCTCTTGTGGCTTGTAGAGAGGGACTATCTACATGCTGCAATATACGCTGACTCGCTCTCCTCATTGCAGGCCCTTTGTGACCCGACTCCTAAACTTGCCATCATCGAAGGCACGAAACCACTGTGGAGACAAAACATTAAGCGCCATTGGGTTAGATCGCATTGCGGAATTAGAGGCAACGAGGTGGCGGATCTGGCAGCCAAACAGGCCATCAGTATCGATCAGGTCAATATTGTGGTCCCAAGTACAACGCCCAGATCAAAACCTTTTCAAAGGCTCATAATACGAAACAGTGGAAATTAGAGTGACAGAGTTCTGATAGAAGCAGGCAGAGGTTTGAATTTTTCAAGGACCCTTCAATAAAATGCCTGTATGCTGACTTTTATCTAAATCAATTTTCAACTGTCCACGGCGTGTTTGGAGTACACCAACACAGGTTATTTAACAAAACTTCTAACTGTAAATATTGCCAAATTGAACAGACAATAGACCACCTCGTAGTTGACTACTTCCACTCCCAGACACTCCGTGGATATCAATTTGAAGGTAAAAACCAACACCAGTGTTATGCTGAGTTGCCCTGCTGGAATAAAACCAAAACAATCATCAAAACCACGCCAGAAGAGGTGCTGGCAAATATAATCACCTAGCATCAGAACCTGCCTGCTACAGACTCTTAATCACTTATCTTGTCCACTTAGGTTTTACCAATTTCTCATTTTATTCGGGTGTCTCACTGTTTTCTTTTTCACGTTTAATCACCTTTTATCCTGCTGATTCTTAATTGTTTACTCAAATTTTGTTTTATGTTGTGATTGTTTTAACTCGACTTTTGAACTTTTTAGGCTGTTTTAGCTTTGAATTTTAAACCAATTTTCTTGTTCTTAGCATCCCTTCTTTGATTTTAATTGTTTTTATTTTGACCTTTTGACTTCTCTTATTTTTAACTAATTCTCTAATTGATTTTAAGTTTCTTAGATTTTGCAAGCCCTTCTGATTTTAATTTTTTCTAATTTTAACAGCCCTTTTGGCTTTTGATTTTTCAATTTACTTGATTTTATTGGTCTCTTAGATTTATCTATCTCAACACCTTTTAACTCATTTTTTTTCATTTTTAAAATCATCTTTTATACTTGGTTGCCTTATACTGGTGCTTCATCCCCTTGCATGATTTTACTTTTTTATGGATTATTTACTTCGGATTTAATTTTGCAGTGGCCACCAATCCACTTTTAGTGGTGAATTATTGTGTAACTCATTTGTTTGTATCATTGCTTATTTGCTGTAACCTGTTTGTATCATTGCCTATTATATTGTGAAGCTTAATCTTTCCTAAATTTTGAATTAAAAAAATTGCTCCGCATGCCCTATTAGGGGCAGGTCGGTTAATTTATTTAATTATTACAATACAATTCTGCTTCAAAATTCTATTTCTACGAAAAAAATATCAATTCTTTTCCTCTATGTTACCATCATCCATACAACCATCTATTACAAAACGCTACAAAACATATTATATATTTTTTTTCTTCTATGTTACCAGCATCCCTAAAACCATCTCTTACAAGACATTTTTACTTATAATTACATTATTACATTTCTAAAGAAAAAAAAAGAACTATCAAATCTTTTTTCTTTTATGTTACTAGCATTCCTACAACCATCTATTACAAAATTATTCTCCTTCAAAATTATCTTTCTACTAAACATCTATTAAATTTATTTTTTTCTATGTTTCCAGCATTTCTCCACTTCTCCTTCTCAATTGCATTTCTGCAAAACATCTATCAATTCTTTCTTCTCAGTTGTCAGCACTGGTTGTAAATGATTAATTACTTTTTATATAAATTGCATAGCAAAATAAATTCCATTGTTTGGTTTACTAAATAAAAATTTTAAACTCTGTATGTAAGTTGGATTATGAAGTTATACCTTACCTTAATAAAGTTATGAAGTTATACCATACCTTAAGATACTTAAAAAAATAAATACGTTGAAAAATGTATAAAATTTATGAAAAAAGTTGATTTAATATACTTGTAAATGTATTAACATTTCTGTTATTTTACAATGTTCTTCGTTACTTTACCTTAGATTGTGACTCTCAAGCAAGCGCATTTTATAAAAATGCATCTGAAATCTGCAAGAAAAAAATGAAGCATTTGTTGTTTAAATTTATTAAGATTGTATTTGTTTTTTCAAAAGCAACCAATTGTGAAATATTTTAAAGGTGGAATTGTAAAAATTCTTGGTTTGCATTATTGAGCAATATTTATGTCCGATGATAGTATTTGAGTCTTCAACATTTTCCTTCAGCATGAATTCTGTTCAATACATTCACAACACAGTCCTAAAATAAAATAACTTATATGTAAAAAAATATGTAGAAAATGTCAATTAAAACTAACAACTGCGCAACAGAAATTATTTCATTTCGTTTTTATCATTTCGTTTTTGTTATTTTTTATTGTTTTTATTTCTTTTTTGCAATTTTAATAGTTTTTAACAACAAGCTAACAACAATAACAATAAATTTCAATAATAATTAAATAACAAGCCCATATTACAGTTTGAATAGAAAGCCAATGCAACTACTTTACAAAAATTTTATCGTCTCCACCCCTCTAAATACCTTCTAACACTTAGCATTTGCTTGTCTTAAATTGTTATTATAAGCTCCAAGAGCAATGATTGTTGTACATAAAACGCTAATATGTTTTAATTGATAGGCTTCGGCGCGCAAGAGCACGTAGCGAGCATTATATGTCTAATCGGGTGAATTCTCACCGAATTATCAAAGAAATTCTCACAAAATTATCTTCGTCGAAGCCGATGCTTTACATCCGGCGTTCAGTATTATTTCATATTGTTTTACAACACATGGTTTTAGCCCTCAGGTGGGAAAGACTTTAAGACAAAACTTACAACAGTTACTATTCTCAACAACTGAAATTTAGAATAGTGTGATTAAGAAAAATATGTGAACTGTTTGGAATTTCAAATTAATATTGAAATGCGCAGGTTTAGAATTTTCTACAGTGAAAAGATTTTGGAACTTCAGTGTTGAAAAAAGTATACAAAAGCTAGACGTTAAGAACGTATCCAATGAGCTGCGAAAGCAGCTTCGGGGGTTGGCGAGCGTCAGCGAGCAGGGAGCGAAGTCTCTTACTAATTCTATAAATCAATACATATTAAATACTTATTCTATAAATAAATATATGTAAAAAAATATTAAATTATTTAGAATGGCAAGTTATACTCACATTCATGTCTGTCATTTGTTTGCATGGAACAGCTTGCCTAAAATCACCACACATCGACTAAAAATATATAATTTTCTTTAGAGAAAAAAATATATTTATTCAAAATATTATAAAGATAACTTTTTTACCTCCTGAATTTGTAAACATATTTATCATCAGTAAAGTTATAAAAATATAGTCTAAGTTATAAAATATGCCAGTTTTTGGTATTCTATGGAATACCAAAAGCTGTCTAGAAAGGCATGATACAATTTAGCAAACCTGTTAAGACTAAATACAAATTTTGCTTTTACCAATTTATTATCTCATATTCTACATATATATATATATTTGTGTGTGTTTGTGATATAATATAAATTAAGATATAATAGCAATAATTGAAAATTGAAAAGAAAAATATTGAACATACACAAATTAAAGTCATGACAGTACCAATCTGCTAATGTCACAACTAAAAGAATATATAAAGATAATTTTTTTTTAAATGAAATAAAGCAAAATAAGTTTAAGGAAGAGAAGTGGAAAGATTACCACTATATGAGTAATGCAAAAAAATAACAGGAAAAAATATACTGAACATTACCTAGGCAAAACCAAAACCGGAGAAGATTAGAAGTTTGTAACAGAAAATATCATCAAAAAATCAAAAAAGAAGGACAAAAAAACTAATTTAAACCAGATGCACTCACATTCATGGCAGTAAAAATCATTAGTTTTCAATTATTTTTAATTGTATAGATTTTATCAATATAGCAAACACAATTTACCAAGGGGAATTAACTCTATTTAAAACTAAAAAATTAAATTTAGCTTCAGATTTTCTAAATTTATTTCTTGCATTAGACTCATCTAACGTTCAAATTGATGTCTTTGATAAAAGAAATTATTTTTCATATTCTGCCATCAAGCAAATGTTTTGGAATTATAATGTATCTATTAGTATGGAAACGTTATTTTTTTTCCTCAAATTTATCGCAATATTTTTCTTCGCATTAATGATGCACTTATTTTTAAAAAAAATGTAAATCATTACGTTGTATTCTGATAATAATATCCTGATTGGGTTTATGGGCAAGTACCTGATTCAGAAGAGGAATGTCATCCGGGTAATGATTTACTTTATGCTATAGAAGAAAAACCCAAGAATTGAAGGTTCGGTTGGTTTACCTTGAACAATTAACGGGGGTCTCTCTACATTTCCAATCGATTAATTAAGGTCAATTTATCAAGTTATAGAATAATATTAAGTTAAGTTGTTTATTAAGTTTATAATATTATTAATAAATAATTGTTAAGTTATTGTTGAGTAATTTAATAAGCTTATGAAATTTAATTTTTATTATCTTTAGTATTTTTTATTATTTTTTTTAATCTTCTTTTTTTCTTCTTTTTTTTTAAAATCTTTTTACGCATACTCGAGCACACATATTTATTTGGTACTCGAACCTACATTTTTCTAAATTCATTAGAAATATTCTGCTTCCTAAATGGCATTTTTATAAACTTTCACTTCAACCAGGATTAGGGAATATATTCTTCGTCTGAGTTTGCCTTTGCTTTCTTTTGTTTTTCTTGGAGAAGTTGCTTGCAGTAATATACCGCCAACCGCTGAAACTGCTCCCACATGGACTGCATGGTAATGCCAACACCCCTCCCTGACGAACCTGCCATGTATATCAGTGCATCCATTTTAATTTCATTTTTGTGTCCTTTTTTTTGATTTTTGGGATGATATCCCGGACAAACTTCTAAGCTTCTCCTGTCTTCTCGTCTTCCTGTCCGTCGGTTCTCCTTCTTCGGTATTTCTAAGGTTATATTTAGTATATTTTTTCCTGTTAATTTTTTTTTGCATTACTCCTATTGTGGTAATCCTTCCAATTCTGTTACTGAAACTTATAACTTATTTTGCTTTATTTAATTTTTTTATAAATTTTTCTTTTTATCTTCATATATTGTATCAGTTGTTGCATTAGCAGTTCGGTGTTGTCATGTGTATACTCAATATTTTTCATTTCAATTTTATATATATATATATAT
>NC_092212.1:69173977-69239487 GCF_043381705.1 Parasteatoda tepidariorum
AGGAAATACAGCAGATTTCTTAATATTTTTCTTTATCATTTTTCGTGAAGTTCTTAACTAACAAATCATATGCATTTCTGCTAAATGTATTTAATATTTCATTCTTATTTTTTAATAAACATGACTTCAAAATCCCCTCCGTGGATGTCCCTACGTCTGTGGCACAAAATAATTTTTAATGCCTGTTAAACAATTTAAATGTTATTTTAATGATTTTTGTAGTTTTACCTAGTTGAATGTTTATAGCAACTTTTTATTTAATATTTAAAAAAAAATTATTTTTTTAAAATAAATGACTAGTAAACTTTGTCCATCAAAAATGATGTCTCCCTCCGTGGACAATTAATATAGTTCTGTAAATATGCAATAAAGGGCAGCATATGCGAAATCCCTATAAGACAGCTGCTGGGAGGGGTAACCATTCCATTTTCTAATGTTAAATATCAGTTGATTTTGTTCTCTTTGGTGTCAGTTTTGGATTGTTGTGTTCAACTGGGGTTTGGCAAAGTTCTTACCGTGTACTCCGTGGATATCATAAAGAAGGTAAGAGAAAATTATTTTATTTTTGATAGACGAATTTTAGATTGCAAAAATAGTATATTTAACAAAAAGAACTGCCCCATTTTTGTAAATTTAAAATTAAAAATCAGAAAAATTCAAGAACTAGTTTTTGTCTCCTCTGTGGACGTCCCCTTCGTGGACATAACAAGTCCACGGAGGAGAAGACACAGTCAATGTAAGGGACAATGTGTTAGATAACCATAATACAATTTTAATAATTAAAAAACTATTTTCTTTTAATTGATATTTTTTAAAATGGAACAAATGTGTTTTGTTTGCACCACCTTAAACACGATATCTCATGTTGTGTTTAAAATAATTGTCTAAAATTTTTTTTGAGTATTTATGATAATAGTTAGTACACATTTTTTGAACTACTGACTAAGACAAAAAGTGGAATTTCCTTTTTTATGTGTGGTTTTTCGCAAAGACAAGTGCATTTGAAAGTTTGCTTTTTTAAATACATTGATCTTGAACTCAGTAGTAAATGTACTTGTTTTTAATAGAATAGTTCAAAACATAGTTGATAGCCTTCTGAATAAAATTCTCAAAGGATTTCTTGCTTTAGGCGATGGTAATTTTTTGACAGTGTTTAGCGTATATGCAAAAATGCCTTACTTTCATATAAAAATGGCCATTTTGAAAAATAATAGGAATTATAACATAATATTTTGATAGTTGTATAAGCTTTTACACATAAAACAAATGAATTAGTTTCTAAAATTTTATATTAATATTTAAAAAACAGTTGCCGAAACCAGTCGGAATTAAGTCAAAATTTTAAATGTTTTCTTGGGTAAATGGCGCAAAAAAATACTGAAAACAGATGAAAAAATTTATTTATTATTTAAATTATTTATTATTGGTCAAATTATAAAAAGATCTTGATCAAATTACGTTATAAGGTACCGGCACTTTTTGGGGCATTATCCATAAAATCAATTTCACCTTAAAATTTCTTTTTACTGTGAAATATTGCACTGCAATTTTTTCAGTAATATTTTCTTAGAGTGATTTAGTGATTTTAAGGTAAGTATAAGAGAAAAATTACGGTTAATTGATTTTTTTATGAACAAATTTAGGAATAAATAGATTTTAAGGTAAAAAGTAGTGATAACCTGAGATGTAGTATTTTTTACCGTAATCTGATCTGAGAAATTTTACGGTGTTGATTTTTTAATTGACGTAAAATTGAGCACTCTTAGAATTGCTACAATTTTGTAACAATATGCTAAATGAAAGGGAATGATTGCTAATAGAATTGTAAATGATAGAGAAATAGAGATGTGGAATAAAATTTAACTCTGATTGAAAGGTCTAGACGAAATGTTTATGATGTTAACAAAACTTTCATAAAATTCCTCTAACTAGCTCAATGACGGTAGTTATCGTTATATTCCCTACTTTGTAAAATAATCCGAATCAAATTATGGTAAAAAGGGCGGAGGTATTTTTTATTGTGGAATTCCTTTTTATCGGAACATGTTGCGGTAAAAATCTATTATTACCAGAACTTAATTCAGAACAAAAACCTGAAATACCGTAATTTTTACAGTAGAAATTACTCTAAAATCATTGAATTACTCTAATTAAACACATATTGCAGTATTGATTTTGCAGAAGATACACCAAAATTCTTTTAACCGTAATTTGATCAAGGATTTTTTGCTCTCAAGACGTTTTAGAATAATAAAATTTATGACTTGTGGTAAATATGTAACTTTTACACCATACCTGCATTTCTTCGGCCATGACACAGTAATCTTTAAATACCGTTGGTAAGTCTGACCACTCTTTTTTGGCAATACCAGAGAGAATCTTCATAATTTTCATAATTTTCTGTAAGAAATTATGCTAAATCTTAAGTATTTAGTTAATAGTACAGTGAAAGGAAAAAGGTATCACCTTAAATAGCTTAACTCCCTACAGTGTTCCCCGAATCCAGTTCTGTCAACTACTACGTTCAGTATTTGTGATGCCTGAACAGGCTTCGGGCAGGAGATAAATTAACGTTTCTATTTTGTAAAACCCGAGCTGCGTTCATTTCTACTTTTGGATACGTAATTCCCCATTTTACTAGTAGATGGCAGTAGTGGTAATGACGGTAGTTACACTTATATTTTACTGGGTCTAAAGTAACTGAGTAACTCTGTAACTTTAATCAATTGGAATTCATGCGGGAAATATTTCCGGCCTTGTCTTGCTATAGCTACAGGAGTATTCCTTGCGACTTGTCACACTCTTTTCTTACATTCTAATTTTAGCAAATTTGTTTACTGATGTCACACGCATACTTTTATTCAATTCGTTTCACTGACGTTAGTCCAGGCTCTTGAATATTGCATAGACAGCTTTTGTGACAAATCTCTTAACAACAATGACACGATTATAATGGAGTCCCTTATGGTCACGCTAAGTTACATTCACTGTTGTGACCCGTTTAAATAGTTCTGAAAGCCTCTCAACATGACTTTGTAATATATAACGTAAAATAACTATATCAGCTTATTTTGATTTGAGATATTCAAAAACATTAAAGTAAATCTTTTGTAAAATGTATAATGAGCGCATAAAATGACGATTTACCTAAAACGACCATTTGCGGTCAAAATGACCACCATAGAAATTTGAGTGGATTACTTGGATTTAGCACAATGTTTCTCCTCCATAATGTTTATCTTTATTTGATTCGAATACAAGCCTTAATAGATCTGCACTTTACAATATTATTTTTCACAAAGGTGCTCCAGCTCACAGCTGCTCTCCAATACTAAATGTTTGTTTACGTAACGGCCAATTGATTATATTCAGATCGTCTTAAGATATACACTCTTAAACAGCTTAGAAATTACTAACTTGTAACCATCCGAGAAAAGGTATATTTTTGTGAAGAATTCTAATAAGTATTTTACAGCAAAGAAAACAAATAAAAACTATTAGGCAGCTTCAGCCATTAAAGATTACGCGAGTGAAAAATTTATTCAGTAAATGGGGAAAAAAGCAGATGAAATTTGGATAAAATTATTGGGTGAAACTGAAGATCATTTTAATCATAAAAATTATCTTATATATTTTCTCAAATTTGTTTTAGTACACAGACAATTTAAAAAATTTTTTTACCTCCTGTGGTCCCATCTTTAAGCAAGCAGTATACTCATCATCTAGGTCTTTATCTAAAATTAAATCGTTTTCTAATTAGAGAAAAAAAAACATATGACATTTTCGAAAATTACCCGATTTCCAAGTATCAATATGATCTAGGATAAAAAGACATATAAAAAAAAAGATATTCGTTGATCAAACTTCATTGATTTAGAGTGAATGAGTACCGAAGTTTATTCGTTATTCTTTTTAGTTACTTGTTGCTCAACGAATATATTTTTGCTTGAAAAATAACGTTAAAAAAAAATATATATATATATATACACAGTCCAGTCACATTAATGTGACCACCACCTACTTTCGACGTCAACGTGAAATAACCACTCACAGAGTGCAGGTGGCAGCACATTACAGTGTAGTGTATATATTGGATGTCCTAGGGCATCGAAAAGCATTTCAGTCGTTGGCGCAATGCAGAAATGTAGCGATTTATCCGACGTCCAAAAGGGCATGATTATTGGCTTTCGGGCCAAGGGTGGAAGCATTTCGGAAACGACTGATTTTGTGAACTGTTCGCGTGCCGCCGTGGTAAAAGTATACCGTGCATGGCAAAATGGCACTATACAAAACAAGCGGCGTGGCACATGTGGTGCACCACGGGCCAAAGATGGCAGAGGCGAATGAAGGCTACGGAGATGCGTTCAGACGAATAGACGTGCAACTGTTGAGCAACTGACCGTCCAGATGAACCAAGGGGCTACCAAGAGTGTATCCTCAACAACTGTTCAGCGAACGTTGCTGCGCATGGGCCTCCGCAGCAGACGCCTGGTTAATGCACCTATGCTGACTGCTGTTCATCGGTGACGAAGGCTGGAATTTGCACGCCAGTACCGCAACTAGACGTCCACAGAGTGGCAACAGGTGGCTTTTTCCGATGAATCACATTTTATGCTCCATGGGACAGATGGACGTTGGCGTATACGGCGTGAAACGTCTGAAAGCAACACCCTGCAACAATTGCCGGAAAGCTGCAGGCTGGAAGAGGGAGCGTTATGGTTTGGGGAATGTTTTCCTGGCATTCACTGGGTGCACTCATCATTGTGGAAGGCACGATGGATCAGTACAAGTACGTATCTGTCCATGCGGACCATGTCCACCCCTACATGCAAATGATTTTTCCTCAGAATGATGGCATCTACCACCAGGACAATGCGAGGTGTCATACAGCTCGCAGTGCATGTGCGTGGTTCGAAGAGCACCAGGATGAATTTACCGTACTCCCCTGGCCGGCAAACTCACCGGATTTAAACCCAATCGAGAATCTGTGGGACCACCTCGATCGGGTTGTTCGTGCCATAGATCCTCAACCGCGTAATCTAGCGCAGCTGGCCACGGCACTGGAGTCGGCATGGCTCAACATCCCAGTGAACACTTTCAGAAATCTAATTGACTTTCTTCCTGCACGTCTCGTAGCTGTCCACTCTGCCAAAGGTGGTTATTCTGGCTTTTGACAGGTGGTCACATTAATGTGACTGGACTGTGTATATATATATAATCTATATAAATTCAATTGAAAATGAGTTTGGGATAAAAAAAAGCAGAAAACAAATTTAACGATGTGGTGCAAAAGTTAAAAATGTCTTAAAAATAGATATAATAAAACAGTTAATAAAAATTCGCTACGAAGAAAAGACTAAAAAAGAGTGCTTATAGATTAAATCTCTCTCTCCTTCTCTTTCTCTCTCTCTTTCTATATATATATATTAGTAATAAGTATTATAAATACTAATGTAGGTGTCTCGTCTACTCGTCTAATCTACTATAAGTTGTGGATAAATAGGTAATTTACTGAATATTGGTTTCGCTTAGGCGAATTTCTGAAAACATGTCTCACTTAATCTAATAGCGTAAAGCCACCAGAAAGAAGAACAAATAACAATAAATGAAAAAAGACATTTTTTTTAAGTAAAAAAATGTTGTCTGCATATCTCTTTCAAATTTGTGCATGATTTTGTATTGTTGATCATTACTGATTTATTGCTTTTTTTATTTTAACTTGTAAGAGGAACGAGTATTCAGCTGGAAATAATAACATAAGAGTATAATTATATTTATTTTCAACACTGCTTTGCTTAGAAAAAAAGATTTAAATATATTATAAGAGCAGAGCGTTTGAAACACAAAGAAATGTGAACCGTAAACGAAAGAAAAATTATCTGTCGAAGATATTTAAGGGTTATTTTTCCTTCATTTTTTCAATTATTTATACTAAAATTTTTATGTTGTTCCTAAATGTATTTAAGCTGCTGGTTCAACTTTTTCACTTCTAATTCCTTACGTTTTAGCGATCAATGACACGGGATAAATTTATTAGGTTTGTTTTTTGACCATTTGTCGCCAAGTCGCTTCTACTAACATCTTAATATTTTGATATGTCTAATCAAACATATCATATTTACTAAACTAATTAGGTTATAATCCTACAAGATATTATTAAAATAAGGAACACTAATTAGTTGCTACGTTTCAAGCTGATTAGTTTAAGCAAATAAAAGACTTAAATATGAAAAATAAATATTTTTTCGAAGTAGATAGAATAAAGTAGTTTATAACATTTTTAGTTGCTACTTTAAAATTATTAAATTTCTGTTATTAAACTAATCAATAATTCTAAGAAAAACAATATGTTTCACCTAGAGAGGCAGAGATCAAAGTAGTTGTCGAATGAATGGAGCACTTTTCTGTTTGCGTTCAATTTGCTTTGCGTACACTAGATTTGTGTCCACTAGATTGAGAAGATAGTTAAATGAAAGTATGTAACCGTGCGTTATAAATACTGAATTTTAATATTTAAGTTAGGAAATTTCAGAAAAAAATTGAGAAAAGTATACTTTGCTGAAATACAAAGGTAAGTGGAAGCTTATTTTATTAGAAAATATGAATGCATTACTCTGCATTTCAGACGTATTATTACTACTTACTTTGTCACTAAGGAAAATAATCCTTTTTTAAACTCATTTATGATATATGTATACACATATGAGGTACATTAATTCCAGCACATGTGCTTACGATTTGAACATAAAAATATTCTCACCTCCTGGAGTGCATTTGAAATATTCCGCGCAAGGTTTAAAGTGATCGCCATTTCCTACGTCATTCGAAATTGGAGCCATACCATTTACAATAGTCAAAACAACAACAGTTAATATTAAATTAATTAGCATCTTATCTACAGAGATAATTTACCTGCCTTATTTTACTATCTAATACTCATATAAACTAAATTCAATCAGCTTTAAATATGTAAAAATTAGCTGCTTAAACAATAAAACGTGATCAGAATACATTGTGGATTGATTGAGTTGGTAAGTTTTGTTAAAAACAATACAGAATTCACTTGATGCGGAGTTCTATTTCCCTATTCTTTGTTTTAAACTTTGGATTTTAAATAAAAATCAGAAAAAGGAACAATGTAACTATTGGGATATTTTTTTGATTTTTTTTCTCCACATTTCCTTACAATACAATTTATACATTTCATTTTTTATTTCTTTATGGAAGCAATATTGTTCTTTCTACATGCTATTAAGACATTTTTTTTCAAATTGCAACTTTTATTCTGTTTTACTGTTATTTTACATTTTTTTCCTTTCAAAGGAGGTATGTTTATTAAGCTTTTGTTACGCTTAATTTGTTCATATTGCGGAAAAATAAGTATTGAAGGTAAAGCACATTGTAATATCACGTATATGACTTATTCTAGTTGTTTTTGCTAGGTTTTGTTAAGTTTATGAAAAAAAACCCCGTTAAGTGTACGTTAGAAAGTGGTAAGATCAGGTATAAAAATTTTTTCCATACTTTATAACATTAAAATTTTTAAATTTATTATTGGAATAAATGCCTCGTTTTATTGATTATTAAATATTTATATTCTTTGAACTTAATTCAATTTTTTCCACGATATTTTACGTAAACGAAACCAAAATTTCAATAATTTATGCTGTGGCAATACATATTGGAACTACTCTGAAACACTGCCAAAAAATTTCATTATATATTAACACCAAAATGGTCGTAACTTTTTTTTACACCGAAACTGGTGCAATGAAATACCGAGGAAAGTTCTCAGTGTAGTAAACTACACAAATGTTTCACTGCCCTTTTTTTTTGGTGCAAAGTAGTTGCTGCCATTTTTGCGATTAGTAACATCAAAAACTGTAAGAACAAAACATATTGCGATATGATATAATTCATATAAAGTCAGTAAAGCTGTTTTTACGACGCAATTTAAAGCAAGGACTTTTAATTTCGAGGGCACCAACTCAACGATTCATTAGTTTGAGTATCTACCCTACGCACATCGTACAGACAACATTAACCCCTTCCTTCTCGTTCCCGTGAAAATGACCGGGTGAAGTTTCGTCCTCTATTTACGCTCTCGTGAAATTTCCAGGCTGGAGTGTTCAGTAGTAACGCTCCAATAAGAATAAAACTAATTCATTTCTTTTGCCCGGAAAACATTTTATTTCTAATTTTGCACACCAGATGGCAATACCAGGATATTTTTAAGGTAATTGTAGATAGTTAGTTTATTTTAAACTAGATGTCAGCACTAATCAAATTCGTGTATTTGGCAAAATAGACACTTTTATGACCATTTTCTTGAAAATTAAGGGGTTAACGCAATTGGAATTAGGCTTAATGGAATGGAAGTGGTAGAAATTAAGACTCTATGCAAAATTCATCCTGACCCATGACGTTGCGATCCCTAACGTAACAGTAGGAGAGAAATACCTGATTAGGGTGTAAAAGTTAATGCAGGATTGTTGTGATTGACGATCCAATGATCACTTAGAAATTCCACCAATACTGGAATTGGAAGTTGTCGGCATATCTAGTAAGAATATACCAGTTTTCTTTTACATGGATTGACTATAATTTATGGTGTGACAATACACAGTACACCTGGGAACTACACTCTAAAATTATTTCCCTCTGACAGACAAATTTTATTATATGTTAGTGCCAAAAATGGCTGCAACTTTTTTCTAGTGATTTGTATAGTGAAATACCTGTCTTCCTTCATCCATAGTGCAGTAATCATTACATACTGTTTTCAAGACAGACCATTCTATTTTGAAAAAACCTCCAAAAATCTTCACCATTTTATTAACTTTCTTAGAAAAAATATATTGTTGATCCTTAAACTTTCAGTTAATAGTACAGAGAGACAGATGAAGAAAAAAGATATCAACCAAACTGACTTACATTTTAGTGATGGAATTTTCGCTTTCTAAAAACCATAATTAAAATTAAGATAGGTAAGATTAAGATTGGTTCATTGATAACTGAGTAATGTTTATTAAGTTTACAAATTAGACATGAAAAACTACTTTCTATTAACAAGTTTCACTTTCCTTTTCAATGGATTTAAGTTTTTACTTTTCAAAAAAAGAACAGGGTAAACGCTATCTGAAAAATATTGTCCCAATGATTTGTTTTGGAAAGTGCACGAAAGTTGAGCCTGTATGTTTCACTGTTTACTTTTTAAGCGAATTGAAACATTTTTGCATACAATTATAAGAAATGTCCTCCAAGTAAAATAACTTTTTCGTTCTCCAGGAAAAAATTATTTTTATAAATTTTATGTTGTGTTAATTTGTTATTTTTCATTTGAAAAGCCGATAAAACTGAACTGTGCAGTTTAAAAAAATTAAATATGTTTTAATCTGCCTAATTTTAAATAAAAAATTGCAAAGTTTTAACGATATCAATCAAATAGGTTTTGAGTTATATTAAAAAAACGTTTAAACGATCGATCTCATCCAAATTTTGTAATTTGTCAGTTAATTAAGTAAAAATTTACTTACCTTGTAATTCAATATTTCTTTGGAAAATTTTATCTTTTATTGAACAAGATCGTGTTAAAAAATAATTATTTGTTTAAAAGTTTTAGAGATAGCCAAATGCGAGAGAATTTTGACCATCTTTTTACTGACCTATTGTGAACATATTAGTTAGATTTGCTCGTCAAAAAATTATAGTGCGTGAAAATTTGATAAAAAATAATTCAATTTATTATTCTTTTTACTCTGCATATTGTATTGTGTGCTAAAAATATATATATAAATAAAAAAAGTTAAAATGAATTAATTTGTTTTATGAATTAAATTAATTCAGATTTGGGATCAAACAGCAATGTGTCCTCTCATTCTCGAATTCGAGAACGCTAGGAATTTAGCATGCTAAGAATGCGGAAATTCATGACACTTATGACACAGACGCATACAAATATATTGACATACGGGACAAATTCAATCTTTAATTATAGAATAATCCACCATAATCCACCATAGCCAATATACTGCCGTTGCATTATTTCTGTTGTTATTGAAAATACTTATAGTCTCTCTTGTGGTAACTGTTATTCCTATTTTAATTTATTTGCGAGTATAAAATGAATCAAGATTAAAAATGAACGATTTATACCTGGCTTTATTTCATACATAGAAAGTATTTGATTTTTCTTGAAAATATCGATGGTAAATACAGTTTAAGTTGCCTATTTGTGTTCAAAAAAGAACATTTAAACGTGGGAACAAAGTGCATTCAAGATATACCTGTCAATATTATGCCAGAAGCAAATGTAGATAATGAACTACTAGAATATGTTATTTACACGATAATAAAATATTTAAAACAAATACGAGGATTAATGTAGACACGGAAACCATAGCATAAAATCATATAAAAAGTTTTATTTCAAGTATAATATTGCTATACTATAGTGCTCTATTTGAACAATTACTGAACATTGCACATCTTACGAAAAGCTCGTGCAGAAAGCTTAAACGCTTCTTTTGAAAAGCGTTTGTGTTTTCTCAATAAGTAATAATGCTAAATAATTTAAAATTCAAAAGTGTAATAAAGTCTAAGTAAATAGAAGAAAATTTTATTAGAACTATAACTGTACCTCCCTGTTTTATGAATTACCACTTAGGAAAGGCAACCACTTAGGTTGAGGGAAGCTTGCACGATTTAATTCGAAAAATCACACCACAATTACTGATACATTTGACAAAAAGTGCAATATTCTGAATTATGTCTCAGACGCCAATTATTAACATTTTAGTTAATGATGGATGCTATCTATTGCACTTTTTGTACAAATATTTTTAACTAGCCTTCTTTTTGATATTCGAGATGCTTAAACAACAAACTTCATGCGGTGGTAACTTTCTTGACTGCGGGTTGCTTCCGGAACTGTTCCTCCTTCAAAGAAATTTCAATGACAACTAAAATTATTCTTAAAATTTAATTTTAGGCAAATTTAGTCATTATTCATCCTTTATTACGTTAGTTTATGCTAGTTTTCGACTAATGAATAATCACCAAATAAATTAGATTTGACCCATTGTCTTCAAATAAATTGTTTACTAACTGGTTTCAATTGTAAATATTATGCTGTTTCCCACCAGAGTTGGAACCATAACGCAGATAGCAGGAAGATGAGACAAGCTTGCATGATGTAAGCCCAAAATACACACCACAATTACTGACACATTTGACAAAAAGTGCAATATTCTGAGTTATGTCTCAGACGCCAATTATTAACATTTTAGTTATTTATGGATGTTATCTATTGCACTTTTTGTACAAATATTTTCCACTAGCCTTCTTTTTGATATTCGCGATTCGTAAACAACAAACTTCATGTGGCGGTAACTTTCTCGACTGCGGGTTGTTTCCAGAACTGTTTCTCCTTCAAAGAAATTTCAATGACAACTAAAAATATTCCTAAAAATTAATTTACGCAAATTTAGTCATTATTCATAATTTTTTTTGTTTGCCTATGCTAGCTTTTGACTAATGAATAATCACCAAATAAATAAGACTTGACCCATTTTCTTCAAATAAATTGTTTACTAACCGGTTTAAATTGTAAATATTATACGGTTTCCCTTTATGTCTCAGACGCCAAATATTACTTTTTCAGTTAATTATGGATGCTATCTATTGCATTTTCTATACAAATATTTTCCATTAGCTATCTTTTTGATATTCGAGATGCTTAAGCAACAAACTTCATGTGGCGGTAACTTTCTTGACTGCAGAATGTTTTCGAAACTGTGCATCTTTTATGGGAATTTTAATGACAACTAAAATTAATCTTTATAACTAATTTTAGGCAAATTTAGTCATTATTCATAATTTTTTCGTTAGTTTATGCTAGTTTTTGACTAATGAATAATCGCCAAATAAATTTGATTTGACCCATTGTCTTCGAATAAATTCCTTAGTAAGTAGTATAAATTGCAAACATTATGTAAATGTAATCCAACTCTGTAAGGAAACTACAGTCTTGGATTACAGCAATTGATTACAATTGCGATTTATTGCAGACATCAATTTCATTATAGTAAATTACATATTTAAATGATTGAATTTATGTAGCAGGTAAACTTAATAATAAGGAATTGTGAAAAATATTTTGATATTCACATTTCAAAAGGTAAGGATTATTTATTCTCACAAGAAAAAGATAGCAAGTAATAAAGTTACGTTCACTACTAACATTGATTACCACGATTATATTCATTATCATTATTTAATCATTATTTATCGTAATGTACGAGCCCAAGTAATTATGATTAAATTTAATCATAATCTAACGAGTCAATTAATAAACCAATAATTTATTTGTTGCCTAGTTTAAAATCTTAAATGCAAGCAATATGATCATAAATAAAAGTATTATTTAATGACAGTAGGGATAAATGAAATCATAATTTCAAGTGATCTTGATTATATCATAATCGTGGTTGTAAGTCATTAATTACTTTTTAACACAGTGCGTGGATTGTATGTCTAAATAAATTCCATTGTTTGTTTTACTAAATAAAAATTTTAAACACTGTATGTAAGTTCAATTATGAAGTTAGATACCTTATGATACTTTAAAAAATTAATACATTGAATATTGTATAAAATTTAAGAAATAATTGAGTTGATTTAATATATTTGTAAGGCCGGGATAGCCTGGTTGGCAGGACGCAGGATTCGTGAGAACGGTAGTTCAAATCCAGGCGGCCGAATACTCCCTATTTAGTAAATGGTGACTATTGCAAGTTAAATTTGTCTGGTCACAAAGTCCTCCATGTTCCCATAACAATCTATGCCTCTATGGGTGCTAAATCAATCGTTCTCTGGTTCAGGTCAAAATTACGATCTGTGGATGTATGAATGGGTTCACTTTATAAACGGGTGTGGCAGAAGTCGAATTCTTTGAAATAGATGGCGCCACTGGAAAACAAGAACAATCGCACCCCCTCTGCCTTAATGGCGACGACTACAACAATATACTTGTAAATGCGTTATCATTTTGGCTCTTTTACAATGTTCGTCGTTACTTTGCCTTAGATTGCGATTCTCAAACTGACGCATTTTATAAAAGTATGTGAAATCTACAAAAAAAAACCCAAGCATTTGTTGTTTAAATGTATTAATATTGTTTTTTCTCTCTCCGAAAGTAACCATATGTTAAATATTTTAAAGGTAGAACTGTTGAAATTCAAGGTTTGCCTTATGGAGCAACATTTTTGTTCGATGTTAGCATTTGATTCATCAGCATTTTCCTTCAGCATGAATTCTGTTGTAATAATTCATAACGCATTCCTAAAATAAAATAACATAAACGTAAAAAATATATAGAAAATGTCAATTAAAACAATAAACTACGTATATAGAAATGATTTTATTTCGTTTTTATCTATTTTTTTTTAAAAATTTTAATAATTTTTAGATGACAAATAACAACCTCGTATTACTGTTTGAATAGCTGTGTAAATACGATAGTGCAATTATTATGGAAAAATTTTATTGTTTCCATCCTTTTAGTTACCTATTAACATTTAAAAGTTACTGAAATCTGCCAACAGAAAATATTGTTATAATCTAATCATAGTTTAAATGTGCCAGTAAGTGAGGATAATTTACGTCAGCACTGTGCTCGGTGCGATCCCGGTACAGAATTCATATCGATCAGCCATCGATTTGATTAGAACCCTTGTCACCGGATTGAAAGACGAACGCTCTATCCCCTGAGCCATCACGGATCAACTTTCATTACATATTTAACTTTATAACTGTCGTTGAACAGCCGACCCAATTTTTGGGTTTGCGACGGCTAATGTTCAAGTCCGTAGTCTTGAAATTTTCAACCCAATCCAGAAGACAAGTGAACTCCTGGATCAAGTATTGGGAAAAAATTTACCTTCGTGGAGGACATTTTGCTGGAACTAACCCGAAATTCGTTATATGGAGAAGAAAAACCACGCAAACCACCCACGGTTAGCCTGACGGAAAGGGGACACCAACCCAATATCCGTTTTTCCCCGAGGATATTTATGTCAGCACTGTGGTCGGTGCAAGCCGGATGCGGAGCTCATATCGACCAGCCATTGCTGGCATTCGAAACTTGTTCATCTCATTGGAAGGTGAACGCTCTATTCCCTGAACCATCACGGCTCTACGCCCCATACATGTTAGTTTTACTAAATGCGTGCTTTATTGTCATATCTCTGTAACGTTTTTGCAAATCACAACATTTCTGACAAAATTTTAAAATTTTAAGATAAACCTTATCATTAAAATAAGTTTTTATCATTCTTTATTTTCAGATAGATCAATTAAATGAAAGGTACTTTTTCAAAATCAGTGGATCATGAGTCCTTAATTGTGGAATATGCTTGATCATAAAAAAAAATGAGTTACTATTTCTTTACTGTGGGGTAGTAAAAACTTATTAAATACAATAATAAATATCTACATAAATATGCAAAGTCTTTTTTTCTTATTCGCACAATACCAGTAATGCGTATAACTACAGTAGGTTAAACGTCACTGAAGCAAAAATAATTCATTGAATTTTCACGTCCTCTTTAAGCGGAACAATACCAAAAATTGACTTTCAAAACGCATGAAATTCTGATTTCTTCGTATAAAAAATCTAATGCTCGCATGAAATAGTCTAATAATCCCTAACTGAAGTTTGATTGTGATCATATGTGTGATAACTTTATTCTTATTACGTTCTATATAAAACGAGCCTTTCTGATTCTAACATCTCATATTACGTCGTGTACGCACTAATACATATTAAATACTTATTCAATAAATAAATATAAAAATATTAAATTATTTAAAATACCAAGTGATACTCACATTCATGTCTGTTATTTGTTGACATGAAACAGCTTGCATAAAATCACCACACGTGGACTAAAAATATATAATTTTTTTTAGAGAATATCTACCTCCTCCTGAATTTGCAAACTTATTATAATATACTAACCGGTTTAAATTGTAAATATTATGATGTTTCCTTACAGAGAAGGATTACAACAATTGATTTATTGCGTTAGTTTATGCTACTTTTTGACAAATGAATAATCACCAAATAAATCAGACTTGACGCATTGTCTTAGAATAAATTCTTCACAAACCGGTTTAAATTGTAAATATTTTGATGTTTCCTTACAGAGAAGGATTACAACAATTGATTTATTGCGTTAGTTTATGCTAGTTTTCTTACTAATGAATAATCACCAAATAATTTAGACTTAACACATTGTCTTCGAATAAATTCTTTACTAACCGGTTTAAATTGTAAATATCCCGACAGAGTTGACCAGAGTTGATCAGACTTGACGCATTGTCTTCCAATAAATTCTTCACTAAGTGGTTCAAATTGTAAATATTATGCTGCTTCCTTACAGAGTTGGATTACAACAATTGATTTATTGCGTTAGTTTATGCTAGTTTTTGACTAATGAATAATCTCCAAATAAATCAGACTTGATGCATTGTCTTCGAATAAATTCTTTACTAAGTGGTTCAAATTGTAAATATAATGCTGCTTCCTTACATGCATTACAGTTATGATTAATTGTAGACATTAATTACTTTATAATAAATTACATATTTAACTCATTGAATTTACATAGTAATAGCTGGTAAACATGATTACAAGTAATTATGATAAATAGTTATTTTAGTTTTCTCATTTCAAAAGGTAATAATTATTTAAACCCACAAGAAAAAGTTCATAAGTAATAAAGTTATGGTTACAACTAACATTAATTATCATGATTATATTCATTATAATTATGTAACCAGGGCTATATGTAATCATAATGTTCAAGCACAAGTAATTCTTGTTATATTTACTCATAAACTTACGAATCAATTAATCGATCAATAACTTATTTATAGTCTAATTTATAATCATAAATGCAAGTAGTCATTCAAAATCATAAATATAAGTATTATTCAAAGACAATAGGAATAAATTAAATCATAATTCCAAGTTATCTTGATTATATTACAATCGTAGTTGAAATGTTCTCTTTTAAACACAATGCATAAACTGCAAATCTAAATTAATTCCATTGTTTGGATTTACTGAATGAAAAATCAAAACATTGTATGTAAGTTGAATTATGAAGTTATAAGCCTTATGGTACTTTAAAAAATTAGTACATTGAATATTGTATGGAATTTATGAAATAATTAAGTTGATTTAATGTAAATACATTATCATTTCTGTTATTTTGCAGTGTTCTTCGTTACTTTCTTAGCTTGTTATTCTCAAACAAGCGCATTTTATAAATTTTTATATAAAATCAACAAGAAAAGATTAACCATTTGTTGTTTAAATTTATTAAGATTATAATTTTTTTCTTCTAAAACCAACCAATTGTGAAATATTTTAAAGGTGGAACTGTTAAATCCTTTATTGAGCAACATTTTTGTTCGATGTTAGCATTTGAGTCATCANTTTATATATATATATATATATTTTCTTTAGTAGCTTGTTTCTTTATCCAAATCTTCCTTATTTTTTATTCTAAACAAAACGTTCTTTCTCACACTTTAATATTCGCATCTTGTCTTTCAATTTATTGGCTTACAGTTATGCATTAATTAACATTTTATAGTTTACCCTTTACTAACCGTGCAGACGATCTTTTTTCCCTCGACGTTTTTAACAGACCAATTATAATAACTAAGATTTCCCTTATTCTCTGAAACTTTAGGAATCTTTAAGGATTTATTTTGCAAGATTTTCCATAACGTTTATTGAGGACCACTACGATTTTGTGACACTTGGAAGCAAGCACTTCATGAATATTTCTTATTAAATGATAATCATGTATAGCATTGTGCCTGAAACCCCAATCCCTGCTTATTGCCACCTCTCATTGTTATTTTTTTTTAAAGAAGGCATATTGATAAAATGCTCGTTTTTTAATAAATAATAAAAAAAACAGTAGTAAAAGAGCTCCGGCGCCTACACTTTGCTGAAGCTGAGCAGTTGAGAGGAGATTCCAAGGAGAAGGCTCCGCTGCTGGGAGAGAACAAAAAAAAGGAAGTCCCGCTACTAAGGATGAACGCTTTTAAATTTTGTTTTCGAATTCTGGTTTTTAATGTGGCAGCTTTTCAGCATTTGCAAAAATAAAAAAAAGCGGTAGTTCAAATTTACTAGAGTGATTCTTCTACAAGATTGCGGTTCAGCTGTAAATTCAAAATTTATTTAGATCGGTGCTCTTCGAAAGTGATTTGTGGTGAAAAATATTATTATGTTTATCAGTGAAATTTCGTGAGCAAATGATTTCTAAAAATACTTTACTTTTGTTTTTACTCTAATTATTTTCAAAGTATTTTAATACAAGGTGATAACAGTGGATAGACTAACGATAGTGGATAGTCTTTTAATGCGTTTATCTCAAAATCAGTGTTTTGCACCACCTTACACACGAAATCTCATGTTGTGCTTAAAATTATTGTCCACAACTTCTTTTGAGTATTAATGATAATAGTACACGTGTTCTGAAATACTGACTAACAAGGGAAACTAGTGAAGTGTGACTCGTCTATTTTGAAATAAACTAGCAGAATGTGTGCCTTGTGAAGAATAATTTTAGAGGGCAACATTCGTTTCGGCCCATAGAAGGTTCAGTGAGAGATAAAAAATAATTCAATATGTAGAAAAATCGGTATTTTATTACTTCAATGCAGACTATTAGTTATTGTAATTATCTCCTACTCCAATTAATCTTGTGGTACTTTCACGTTCTATATAATGCATATTTATTGTCAAAATTGATTTCGAAAATTTTATATATATGTAGTTTTTCAGAAAAACCTGTTAGGTTAATTTTTAAAAAAAATTGACATCAAATTTTTTAATTTTTTTTTCAAAAAATTTTCCGAATTAATTGGAGTATGTAGTTGCAAATCAATTAAAAAATTAATAATTGATTAATAATAATTAATAATAGTTAATAATATTAATAATAATTAATAATATTAATAATAATTAATTAATGATTAATAATTACTAATTACTAGTTAATAAGTGATAATTAGTTAATAATTAATTAATAATTATTTAATAATTATTTAATAATTAGTTAATAATTAATTATTAGTAAAATAATAATTAATAATTAATTAATTAATTTGCTTATTAATTTATCAATTAGCAAATTAACTAGTTAACCAATTAATTACACATTAATTGGAGTATGAGACAATTACAATAACTAATATTCTGCATTAAAGTAATAAAATACCGATTTTTCTATATATTGATTTATTTTTTATCTCTCACAGGACCTTCTATGGGTCGAAACGAATGTTGCCCCCTAAAATTATTCCTCATAAGGCATACATCCCACTAGTTAATTTCAAAATTGGCGAGTCACACTTCCCTAGTTTCCCTTGTAAGAGAAGAAGTGGAATTTCTTTTTTTATGCGCGGTTTTTCGAAAAGACAAGTGCATTTAAAGTAGTAAATGCACTTCAAATGCACTACTCAATAGTAAATGCACTTGATTTTAATAGAATAGTTCAAAACATAGTTGATAGACTTCTAAATAGAATCCTGAAATGATTTCTTGTTTAGGCTATGAAAGGCACTTTATACTGTAGACGTTTTTATAATAATAAAATTTATCAGTTTTGTAAACTTTTTTTAAATTTTTTTTTAATGGCGGGCACTAGGGGTTTGTCCCATTGGCCACAGAAATGCCAGAACTGCTACTCTCTTCTCGTTACCCAGTGGGTATCTGTGGCAAAGCCATGGCGGTGGAGCAGCGTCACCCACGTTACACAACCACAAATCCGTTTACAGGGCGGGTCACATTTACACAGAGAGGAAAGGACATAGAACACACACAGAGAGAGAAAGAAACGTCCATGCCCTGAGCAGGATTCGAACCCGCCGCCAATGGCTCCGCAGTCAGACACGCTAACCACTCTGCCACCTGGTCGGCATTTTATGAATTGTCGTAAAAATGCAATTTTTACACCATACCTTCTTTTCCTCGGTCATGGCACAGTAATCTATAAATATTGCTGGTATGTCTGGCCACTCATTTTCGGCAAAAGCTCCGATATTCTTCACTAATTTCTCAGCTTTCTGTCAAAAAAATTATGTTAAGCCTTAAATATTTAGTTAATAGTACAGTGAAAGAAAAAATGTATCACTCTAAATAGCTTAAATGCTAGTGATGAGATTTTCACTTTCAAAAATTCAAAATTAAAATTGAGAAAGATTTGATTAAGATGCAATGATTAAACTGAAAACTATTAATTCTTTAGTACTAATTAATTTACGAAATTAGGTACAAAAAATTACCTCCGACTAAAGACATTACTTTATTTTTCAATTGATTTGAATTTTTGACTCTCAAAATTGTAAGGGTTGTAATGGACTTCTGGAAAATATTTTTTCAATTTTTTGGTCTGGGATATGAACGAAATTTGTGGCAGCTACTTATTAGTTTCAATTTTTGCGTATTTTTAAAAGAATCGAAAAATTACAAAAATCGTTTTTATAGTAAAATTACTATTCGTTCTAGTAAAAGTAATAATTCGGTCGCCATTTGAAATAGCATAACTATTTTGCGGCCTAAATTGGTAATGTTAATTTTACTTCTTGCGTATTTCTTCTTGCGAAACTTTTTCAAACAAAATTATAAAAATTGTTTATCTCCATGTAAAAATATTTTTAATGACTATTTATAGTATAACTACTTGTATAACTATAGTATAACTATTATCATTTTAAGGAAAGTAATTTGATATGGCAAAATTCAAAATTCGAACGAAATCGGTAGAATTGATCGCGAGATATTGAATTTTCTTTATACGACTTTCCTAAAATTTGATTTTTCAGGAGCTACTCGACCGATTTCGCTTACATTTTTTTTTATTTTTACGAATAAAATTGCAATTTCCTATAATTTAAATTTTTTTTTACCTTTAATTAATAACTAATTAATGACATGAACTAATTTTTGACTGAGCAAATTTTATAATTTTGTGCATAATTTTCTTTATTTGCTTGAAAATTTTTCCGATATGGAGAGATGTGCAAAGCGCAAAATAAGGGATTAAAAATTTGAACCGCTCTCCTGTCCGAAGTTTTTGGATTGTGGCGTCCCCTGTATTCTTAGGATCAGGAATTCAATTCTGTAAAAAAATTAATGTTTATTCGAAGAAAACACGTCTTTGTGTTTAATTTCGTAACTTAAAATATCATTTGTACCAATTAATTATCATATTTGAAGTTAGCCGATGTTAGACTTTGTTTTTGTATAATGATTGAGGATGCCCAGATTATCACGCGCTCGTCATATATAAGTCAAAAACGGTTAAAGCAGTCATTTTCACAAGCATAAATGTCGTTTTAAATTGCGTTAAAGAGATCGTAATGTGACTTTGATATCTATATATATATTTCTCTTACACGGCGACAAAAAGAGCTTCATTACAATTCGCCGAATGGCAACGCTAGAAAATCGACCAATGATTGCTGCTAAAAATTTCACATGCCAAATCTAGTTGAGGTGGCTCAACATATAGCGCTTTTAAAAACGGAAACTGAAATAACCAGAGAGAGCATTCTCACCAAATGTGACCTCTTCCGAAATGTGACCTCTTCCAAATGTGATCTCTTCCCTATCAGCTGCGGCAATCTCATACTATTAAGCTAGGCAGAAATGAGTAGTCTTTGTCGATGGATTTCTATTTTAGTATTTTGTCGAAAGGGCTTTTTTTCACGCAAAGCTTTAACCTTTTTAAAGAGATATCAGTTTTAGAAATTTTATCTTAAGATTTAATACTATAGCACATTTCCAATAGGTTTTACGAATTACATGTCATTTATTTGAATTCAAATTTATTTTAATGACTTAGTATTTACTAAAAAGGTGTAATTTTTTTTAAAAAAAAAGTTGTTATATGGATTTGAATGATTGCTTTGATTTCTTAGAATTTTGTGCATTTGTAATGTACTTAAGTTAGTAGCGAGCGAAGCGAGCTTGGTTAGCGAAGCAAACCATATAAGATTGCGTAGCAATTTTCGGGGGTTGGCTTGCGTTAGCGATCTGGGGGCTCAGCCCACTAGCCACTTTATAGTGTAATATAGCATGGAAGTCTCTATAACTACCCTTACATAAAAAGAAAGTGTTTTTGAAGTTGACACAAGTAAAAAAAATTACACCTGAGGTAGAAAAAGAGGTTATGTTTTGCTCAAGAGAAAAATAAGAAGAAAAATGTCTGCATCTTGAGTATTATACGAAACAATGGAAGTTTTAACAAATATTATAATTACAAAACTCTCTATGAAAAAGCAAATTTTTTCAATATCCATCAAATAGGCCGTTTGTGAGCAACACAAACTATCTTTAGAATATTACCAATTTTAGTTTCGTCAATTTTAAATTTGCTAAGTTAGCCAATTTTTCTGAATTTATTTTAAAGTGGGAAACTCTACAAGTTCTTTATTCTGTACCTTGTCATCTAAGTAAAGATTGCAACAAAGAAACTACCAACTTGTCTACACTCTGACATTTCAGAAACTGCGTGTAATAAACTATCTCAGTGCGTGTTCTTTCTGCCAACACTAATCAACCCAAAACAAACATGCCTAAAATTTATATGAGGAAAATGCTAAAAAAGCTAGTTGGTAAAATTTATTTAAAATCTTATGTTGATATCTACACTGAAGAGCCAAAAAAGCTGGTATACCTGCCTAATATCATGTAGGGCCCCCGCGAGCATGCAGAAGTGCCGCAACACGATGTGGAATGGATTCGATCAATGTGTGAAGTAGTGCTGGAGATAATTGACACCATGAATCTTCCAGGGCTGTCCATAAGCCAGTGGGAGTAAGAGGGGGTGGGGATATCTTCCGAACATCACGTTGCAAGGCATCCCAAATATGTTCAATAATGTTCATGTCTGGGGATTTTGGTGGATTTCCGATACTCACGGTATACTCGTGAATTGGTCGTGCGTGAAAATACAAATTTCATTGCTATCTCGGAGATGCTATCTCCCATCTCCCGTGTGCCGACTATAACACCACGTTCAAACTCACTTAAATCTGTATAACCTGGCATTGTAGCAGCAGTAACCGATCTAAGAACTGTGCTAGACACTCGTTGTCTTACATACGCGTTGCCGATCGCAGCGCTGTTCTTTGATTGGCTCCATACCCCTTTATTTGCATACTCATGCCTGTACCAGTTTTTTTTTGGCTCTTCAGTGTACTATAGTATGCTATTATTTAACTTGGAAAAAGGCTAATACTTTATATACAAAATATAATTTCATTATATGTATTGCAAGGTATTCAAATTATTAAAAATAACCTTTTCTAACTATTTATGATGATATTTGAAATAAAAATCAAATACTTAAGCTTATTTTCTAATGAAAGCAATGATCGTTTTACGTAGATAAAAATGTCTGCTGTTTTAGTGTTATAAACTTCAATAAATTAAGATTAATCATAAAATGTTATGTTATATATTCCCACAAATTTGTCTTCGTACACAACTTCAAAATAAATAATTTTACCTCCTTTGGTGCCATCTTTACACAAGCACTAAACTCATCATCTCGGTCCTTACCTAAAATCAAATTGTTTTCGTGTTAGAGAAAAAAACAACAACATGACATTTTCGAAAATAACCCAATTTCCGATTTTTGGGTAATTCCTATTTAAGGGCTAGTTTTCCTTTTCTTTTTTCAATTATTGATTCTCAAATTTTTTTTTTAAATTCCTCATTTATGTATTTAAGATACTGTTTCAAATTTTTCACTTCTAACTCCCAACGCCTTAGCGCTCAAATGATAAATTAGGGTTGCTTTTCTGACCATTTGTCGCCAAGTCACTGCGTCGGTTCTCCCACAAATAATGTCGATTTGCTGGTTTTTCCATTGAGTATTTAAAAGTTAATAGATTTGGCAATATAAATGAATGTTATAAATTTAAATAAGAATAAAATATGACTTTTTTTTGGAGAAATCGCAATTTTTTCAAAAATGACACTTAATCGTTTCTTCTACTAAGATTTTTTTATTTAGATATGTTTAATCAAACATAGCATAGTTACTAAACTAATTAGTTTATAATACTACTAGCTATTACTAGAATATGGAATACTGATTAGTTGATATATTTTAAACTGATTAGTTTAAGCAAATATAGGCGTTAAATCTGAAAAATAAATATTTTTCGGAATGAATTATATATTTACAATTATATATTTACAATTATATACATTACAATTATATATTTACAATTATATATTTACAATTAAATATTTACAAGTTAATAGAATGAAGTAGTTCATAAAAGCTTTAGCTGCTACATTAAACTAATTAAATTTTCTCTTATTAAACAAATTAATAATTCTAATAAAAACAATGTTTCACCTAGAATGACACAGATGAAAGTGGTTAGCAAACGAATGGAACACTGTTGTGTTTACGTTCAATTTGTTTTCTGTCCACTAGATTTGCGTTCACTAGATTGAAGAGACACGAGGATAGTAAAATAAAAATATGTAACCGGAAGTTATAAATACTGAATTTGGATAATTAAGTTAGGAAATTTCAGAAAAAAATTGAGAAAAGTATACTTTGTTGAATTATAAAGGTAAGTGGAAGCATAGCTTATTAGAAGTATGAATGCTTTACTTTGCATTACGAATTGTCTCTTAGGAAAATAATCCTTTTTTAAACTCATACATATAAGGTATATTAATTCTAGCACATGCGTTTACGATTTGAGCATAAAAATATTCTCACCCTCTGATGTGCATTTAGTCCATTCCATGCAAGCTTTAAAGTACTCGCCATCACCTACATCGTCCGAATTTGAAGGCATACCATTGACAATAGTCAAAACAACAACAGATAATATTGAAGTAATTAACATCTTAGCATCAATGATAATTTACCAGTATTATTTTACTATCTAATACTTATATAAACTAAATTCAATCAGCTTTAAATATGTAAAAATTAGCTGTTTAAACAATAAAACGTGATCAAAACTCATTGTGGATTGACTGAATAGTTAAGTTTTGTTAAAAATAATACAAAAATTGTTTGATGCGGAGCTCTATTTCCCTATTCTTTATTTAAAATTTTGGATTTTTTAAAAAAAATAATCTGAAAGGTGAACAATACCACTATTGAGATATTTTTCTGATCAACATAAAATATGTTTATTTTGATATTGCAGATTTGTTTACATGTGATGAAATATAATTGAATTCATTTCATTCTCTACATTTCATTACAATACAATCTATATATTTCTTTTTTTATTTCTTTAAGGAAGCAATATTGTTCTTTCTACATGCTACTAAAATTTTTACTCTTTTTTACTTCTATTTTCCGGTTTTTTTTCCTTTTGAAGGACGCACAGTTTATTAAGCTTTTGTTACGTTTAATTTGTTGATATTGTGGATAAATAAGTATTGAAGGGAAAGCACATTATAATATCACGTATACAACTATTCAAATTGTTTTTGCTAAGTTCATGTAAGAAGAAAAAACCTAGTTAAGTTGACGTCAGAGCGTGCTTAGATCAGATTTAATTCAGATAAAAAATTGTCCATACTATATTTATAACATTCAAAAGTTTTAATTTATTATTGAAATAAATGCCTTATAATAAATATTTATATTCCTTGAACTTTAGTAAATTTTTTCCACAACATTTTACTGCAATGAAACCGAAATTTCTATAATTTATGCTGTGCTAATACATATTATAGTACAGTAATAAAGTATATAGTATATGCATATAGTATAGTAATTAAGTTAAAAATTCTAGAACTTGATTCTGAAAAACCTAAAAAGTGTAATTTACTGAAAACTATAAAGGTAAATTTCATAAAGAGAAAGCAATGAATACTTTAAAAATTTCTGTTTTGAAAAAGTCATTTTTTTAAAATTTGAAACCTAGTCACTGAAAGATTTTTAAATTCAAAAGTATAATAAGGTGCAAGTACATTTTATTAGAACTATAATTGTACTTCCTTGTTTTATGAATAGCCACTTAGGAAAATTACTCACTCATATTGATAAAGTACACTATTCCAGTGCACGTGCTTGAGATTCAAGCATAAAATTATTCTCACTCCTGATGCGCATTTAATCCATTTTGGGCACGGTTTTAAGTGTTCACCAGTACCGGCATCGACTGAACTTCATGACGCGTTAAAACCATTTACAAAAGTCAAAACAACAACAGTTAATATTAAATTATTTAGAATCTTAACAACAGTGATTATTTACTGTCTTATTTTATAATCTAATACACAACTCAGCTCAATCAGTTTTAAATATGTGAAAATTAACTGTTTAAATAATAAAACGTGCTCAGAATATATTGTAGGTTGAGCGAATTGTTAAGTTTTATTCAAAAGAATATAAAATTCATTTGAGGTGGGCTCTTTTTTCCTATTCATTTATTCGGATTTCAAAGAAAATAAGAAAAATAAACTATACTATTGAACTATCTTTTTAATCAAAATATAATATTATATAGTTTATTTTGATGCAGATGATGATACATGTTTTTATTCATTTCATTTAATGCGTCTCATCACAATACAATACATGCACTCATTTCTCATTTCCATTCTTCTTTTTAGATACATTGTTAAACATTTTATGTAGCGTGGCTTTTATTCTGTCTTTTTTTCTCCTTTTAAAGGACGTGCAGTTTATATCACTTTTATAACGTTTAATTTGTTCATATAATAGAAAAATAATTAAAGGGAAAGAAAATTATAATTACATGTAACATTACTAACTTGTTGTGTTTCGCTCGCTTCTGTTAAGTTGAGTAAAGAAACTAGTTGAGCGGACTTAAGAAAGTGTATTATCGAGTAGAAATTTGTGTTAGGACCAGAAATTCGCTTTACTTCATTTATAAAATTAATCAATATTTAATATTGGAAAAAATACCTTCTTTTTTCTTGATGAAAAAAATTATGTATTTATACTTTTTTGAAAACTTCATAAAATTTTTTTCCGAATACTTTACTGCGACAAAACAGCAGTCTCAATATTTTATGCTGCTGTAATTTAAATTGTTTTACACCTATCAACAACTCTCGTACATTGCTCAAAAAATTTCATAGTAAATTGACACCAAAAATGGCAACAACTTGTTTAGATTTGTTGTAAAGGTGCATGGAAATACCAAGGAAGGTCCTCGGTGCAGTAAACACCACGAAGGTTCCATTATGCATTTATGGGTTGTAAAGTAGTTTTTTTGTGTTTAGTAACACCATACCCTGGGACATTAAAACATACGATACGATATAATTTATGTGAGCACAGTTATAAGTTAAATGTTTTGTATCTAAAGCTTTACAAAAAACAGGAAAACGCCAATATCTTTTCCTTTCTCTATATGTTTCAGCAGGTATAAATACTGGGCATGATAACAGTGATAAAGTGTGTGTACTAAAAAAGTAGTTCGGAATCATGAAGGACTTCTAAATGAGGTGGGTAGACAAAAGCAAGTGAAGGGGATGAAACGACGACGACTTGGAAATTAAATATTGCAAAATTGTTGATCAAAAATGACAATTCTTTGTAAATAACATAGCATTATATCTTTATTACAGAACAAATACATGCCTTTTGTTACAGTAAACTTGTTCCTGACAAATGTTTACTTATGCATTAGTAATACTTAGTAATACTTAGATATTCAAACAAGCAATAATCTATTTCAATAGGGATTTTTGCTTAGGAAACTTGCTTAAATTTAGGGAGTTTTCTAAAATGTACAAAAACCGGGAAAATTTTTAGTAAACCAGTAGACCAGGAGAAACTAGCAAACTCCAGCAGTCTACTGGAAAATCCGGTAGAGTTGGCAGCTATGAATATATTTCATGAATATTTGTTTTGAATTTTATATATATATATAAGTAAAAATCGAAAATTTGTACTGATAATTCGTTATGTGTGGCCATACGATCAGTAAAAATCAAATTTAATGAATTCAATATCATTCGAAGTCCTGTTCAAATGAAAATAATTTAAAAGCTATATTAATGCGAATAAAAAAATTCGATTAGTTACTGGAAGTAAATACAATTTTACGGTTTATTTCGTCTATTTTCTACTTTTTGGTTTCAAATCATTGGGTGTTTTATCAATCGAAAGGTTTTATTTTTCAACCTTGTTTCATGCTGAAATTTGAACTAGAACTTATCCTTATTTGTTTATAAGGCATGCATTTGAATAGACAGAAATGCAAGATTTTATTTTCCCTTTTTTCATAAATAAAGCAACAATATTTTAACAATAACATAAAGCAACAATAATAAAATTTTAGTTGAGTGATAAATCGTCGTTACATCGCCGTTATATCGCTTTCAAGATTTGGTTCCATTTAGTGAAAAAAATTTTGTTGTCTTTCATAAAATCAGCTCAATACATAGTTGTAATAGTATTTTCTTAAGAAAAATTTCTTTTTCCTTCTTTTTTATTTCCAATGCAGGCGATACAGACATTATCCTAACGCCGTACAGAGATCACAAAGAAAAGAAAAATACAAATACAGAAAGAGATGAAATATACGAAATACAAAAACAAAAGCAAAACATCAAACACAATAATTAAATCAAGAATTTAAATTGAACAAAAGGTCTCTGGACTCCCAGTATCAAGAGTAGATACAGTTCTTTGTGAAAACTGAACAGTTGAGGAGATGTTCAGCATTCATCGTCGCACCACTACGGCAGAGGGGACAGTTATCCACTATTTTAAGACGGAAAAGATGAACGTATAAACAATCGTGCTTGGTAGCAAGACGAAAGGCAGCTACAGCACTGCTTCTTGGGCGATCGGGGAGATTAAGATTCTCCGCGATTTTTCTATCGTCCGTTCTTTTAGCAATGGTATATGTGTTGTCTTAATTACATGATTAATCATTAATGAAGTGGACTTATAACTAACCAAGTTATTTGGGGCTTGCTTGATTAACAAAACAACCTTTCTTGGCCAGTGCATCCGCATTTTCGTTGCAGGAGATACCACAGTGGAATGGGATGCATTGTAAGGCAATCGTTTTATATTTCTTTTAAAAAAAATCTTAAAAAAAATGATAATTATTATTTTTGTCAATTTTGTTTTGCCAATTTTGACCGCAATGATGGTTCTAGGAAGGCATAAATTTCGGCCCTTCAAGCGATCTACGGTACTTAATTTTAGACATTGCTTTCCTTAAAAATGAACTAGTTCTTACGATTTTATTTGAATACTCTGAATTAAAAACACTATAAGATTTAACAAATATTTTTCAAAATCGAAATATACACGTAGTATTAAAAACTATGTAACATATATTCCTCGTGTTTCATCCATGTATTTAGCTAATATACCTTCGCGATTTTGACTTAAAATTGTGATAAATTTATGAATTTATATTCTAAAGAGCCGTTAAGTTTGGAAAATTAAAATAGAAAATATATAGAAAGACTATATGGAATGTGAAAACTGTATAGCTTCAATAAACAAAAATAATATTAATATGAAGAAAAAAAAATATTTCGCCACGAAAACAAAGAATCTCAAAAGCATAACAATGAAACTTTTTATTTAAAAAAAAGTTTTTTTTTATAATATTTGAGGAAAACGCATTTTTTGTGAAGAAAGCTTGAAGTCAATTTGCCTAATAATTATTATTGTTTTTCGGGGGGGGGATTTATGAAAATATTTAAAAATCGTTCAAAACGAATCTGCAGAAATCTTAATCTACACGCAAAGTTGAACATATTTTCCAATCATTATTTCCTAATTGAAAAAAAGTTGAGGAAAAAGGACTATCGCATACTTTATTGAAAATATTAATAATTGTTCTCAAGTTTTGTCTCGATTTATCACGATGTTACTAACAATAATAAGCAGCTATTTAAATAGTGTGGCATGTGTTTATTATAAATGATTTAATGCATTTGAAAAGGAGAAGTAGTATTATTTTCCCTATAAAATTTATTTTTTAAGTGCACGTTTTCCTTATATTTTATTTATTTAACTCCCCACATTATAAATTTTAGAAAAAAAAAATCATAACTTAATGATATTATAAATTATTCCTCTTATGTCTTTTGTATGGATTGGAGTTCCTGTTATCTAACTCCGTTACAGACTTACGACAGACAGTTAACATTCTCTGATTGGTCGAAAACCGAGACGTACGGAAATGAAACGAAACAAACATTTTCCCGTAGACATAACATGGGGTGATTGATGAGGTATTTTTATCTGGCGTAATTTTATGAGATCTAGTATATATTTTTTCCTTTAATTTTAAAATAACTGTTCGAATTATCAGCACAGAGAAAAAATTACTGCACTGTATGGTAATTACAATTTTGATTTAAAAAAAATAGTAATTCTGGAGTAAAAAATACAAAACTAAAAATCAAATTGAAACAGATAAATGTTATTTATTACATGCCTTAAGGTACTATGATCAAATAACCAAATTTTACTACAAAAACCAAATTTATCATATATTGCAAAATGAATTCATGAATTTTATTTTATTGTTAATTATTACCTAAGTATTTCAATAAAAAGTACCGACCTTTTTGAAGTTCCCATAGAGCTAGGAACACGGTAAAATTTACGATACTTTTCTCTGAGTTCAATCTACATAAAAAAATCTTCATATTGTGAATAATTATATTTTATAAATTTTCATGGTTATACTCGTCTCCTTGATCTAGGTATTTATGTTATTATACGCCAAATAAATTGTTAATTTTTGTTAAGAAGTTTATTTTCCTGTTAAGAAATTATTTTCAGTGAAAAATCTTGTAAATAAAGTTACATTTTTATATTTAAATAGCTGAATCTGTGCTTCAATAATTTGCTGCACTTTGAAGTAGTTTTTGTGTCTCTTTGCTGAGAAAAGAAAAACGAAATGTACTGTAGCATAATATTGAATCCAGCAACAATAAAGTAGTTGCATTTCAGACTACAGAACTTCAGAAGATACTGTTTGTTCATGAATTTTAACTAATAATACTGATTTTTTTTCATTTTAATTTATATATTCTAAATATTGTTGTTTTTATTTTATTTTCTGTCTGTTGACTATGAAAATAAAAATAAAATGTAATGTATAAAAACATTGGTACTCTAACAACAAAGAAATTGCTGTATTTCTACATACAGAATTCAAAAGATAATGTTTATTATAACGAATTTTAATTAACTATGATAGTCTCTCTTCCTTTTGATTTATACATTATAAATATAATCATTTTAATTACCGAGGATGCAAAAGGCAGTTTAAAATAAAATAAATTGTAGTGACATTATTATATTTTATCGTAAGTAATTAAACATTGATTAAAATATTTATATATAGCATTAAGATTAAGCTCATAAATCGGGTGAAACATTTTAAACTGAGTCTATTTAATTTTAATGGTGGTCATAAATCAAAACACTTTCAAACTAGAAATTAGAGGAGAACGGTGCCCGTACTAGTTAACGTAACTTTTAAAATGTAACGAGTTAAAATACAAGTACTTTAAGAAAAAATAACAAGTAAAAATTGAAAGGCTTTTATTTTCACGAGTAAAAAGTACACATAAAATTACAAGTACTAAACAAAAATGTAATGGTTTTAAATTATATTTCGAAAAAAACAAAAATTCAACTTAACATGAAATTTTGTTAAAAAATTTAAAAAGAAACATATATGATTTTTATAATTTTTTTTATAATATTTTTATATTATTTTTTATTTAAACATATATGATTTAAATACTTTGAATTTTAAGTAAAATTTATAAAGTTTTAACATGTATAAAATTTTACAAAAATCTTTGAAATAGTTTACGTTGAGAATATTCAAAAATCAAAATTCAAGGCTTGCATATAAAAGGGAGTTTTAATTTATGCTAACTTTAAAAATACCAACTAGCCTAAAATTTTGTTTTTTCTATCAGAAACTGAAACTGTAATAATAAATAAAATTTTTGAACTAATTTGATAAGCATTTTTTTAAAGAAATAAGTAAATAAAAAAAATTGTATTCACATACAAGAAAACCCTTGAAAAATTAAATGAAATATTATATTTGGTTTTTATAACAGTTGAAACTATTCTATAACTTATTTCCAAATTTTAAATGAGGAAAATTTTTTTCAAATTAATTGATAAGCCGTATTGAATATATTCATTAAAAATTAAGCTCAAAAGTTTGATTTTTAAATTTACTAATATGATAATGTTTATTAATTGAAATTTGAAAAGGAAGAAGAACTATTTTTATACTAAATAAAAAACAAAACAAAACTCTATAATTTTTTTCAATGCTCACTATATTTCAGTTAAATAAAACATAATTTTTATATACATAAAAAAATTACAAAAAATTTAAATTTTGTGCAAAAACTGTTTAATAATATTAAATAAATAATTATTTCGAAAAGCACATATTTTTGACAAAAATATTGCTTGTCAAACTTAAATAAGTGAATTAAAGTATTTTTCAAGTAGAAAGCAATTTGATTTGGAATACTTTATACCTTTTTTTTTAAAGATTATGTCTGCAAGGTACTCTAAGTATGTTCTTTACAAACGTATGTCAGATAAATTCAGTGAACAACATTATGTGGTCTACGTCATAAAATTTTTATTTTTAAAGTTGTCTCATACCACGTGTTTTTTTATTATTTCTTTTAAAACGTGTTTCTAAAAAATATTTATTTAAATATTTATTTTTAAACAAACCCAAATTTTAAAAGAGTACGTGCCAAATATATTAATATAGGGTTGAAATATTAGATCGATACATTTGGTGATTATTAAAACTGCACCAATACTAAGCAATTTTAATACCGATACTTAGGAAATAAATGGTTTACGTTCCCTCGAAAGGGATATGTACCAAAAAAAATTATTTGATCAAAGTAAATTTTGACTATTATGAGATGCTGTGCGAGCAATAGCATCATGCTAAGTGATGCTAAATACATTTCATTGTTATTCTAATAGAATAAACTACAAAAAACGAGTTTTGATTATTTCAATAATGCAAAGCCATCGGAAAAGGCTACAAATAATATTAAATAAAAAAATTGAAATTAATTTAGCTATATTAATTGAAAAACTTTTAGGAAAAACAAGACAAATGTTATTTTTAGAACGAAAAAATGTTGCATCCGAACTATTTTATTACCAATTTATTCGAAAGGGGGTCAAATAATTCTTTTCTTTATTTTATTCACCACTGTCTTATTTGAAATAAAAATCAATCAAGCATTCTAAAAACTGATGTGATTAGTTATGCTAAGGTTAAAGTGAACGCAAAAACAGCTCTGTTGCATTAAACATGCTCATAATGATACAATCATTTTTTGTTATTTCATCTGGTGCATTAATTTCCCTATAAATTTCACTTACCTGTATCTTCCATCAAGCTCCATAATTGTATCGGTATATGCCTTCAGTTTTTATCATGAAAATGTAATGTTTCTCAGTATTGATTTATTGATTCTTTACTTGTATTTTAATCTCCTCGAGCGAAAAATGGGCATTTAGCTAGCAGTTTATAAAAAAATATCTGTCAGATTCTCGTCCAAATCCAAAAAAAGTAGTTTGACTTTTTTTCCATTCATATTCAAAAATTTATCATGAATTTGTTTTGTTAATAAATGATATTTTGTAAATGAATTACTGTTTTTCTTAGATCTGAACTGGAAATAAGTGATAAATTTAAAAAAAAATTCAATGGGAAGTAAGCCATGTTTTAAAACTTCAATCTTCAACACAAAAAGATATCGGTGTCCGATGCTAACCAAAAAATATTAAAATGCTAAAAATTATCTTTTTCATTTATTTTGACCTAAATTATTACAAAATAATGAAAAAAGTATGAAAAATATGTTCAATGGAAATTCAGCGCCAAAGAGTTATGAAAACACAATTTATTAATGCATGACAGCTCATTAATCAAGCAAACAGCTTATTACTAAGCAAAACACGACAGCTTATTTTTAAGCAAATTTCATTTGCTAATTAAATAAGTCGTTTTATTTACCAAAAAAAGAGGATAAAGTTTAAATTTGCAAAACTTAGAAAAGCTTTATACTTATTTTTTCTCGTTTTTAACGGTTTTAAAAGGAAACTAGGCTCATTTTCCTAAAATTGTTTTAGAAAATCCAACAAACAAACCTTTAGAAACTAAAATTGCCGAACCATAAATTTCTTAAGTTTTGCTTGTTAAGTAACATGCAACGGTGATTTGCTTAAAGATTTGACTCTTTGGGTAAAAGCAACTTCGTATTTAGACAAGTGTCATATCTATATAAAAAATAATTTTTAATAAATCCCCGTAACAGGCAATATTTAACAAATGCCTGTATTATGCAATATTTATTTTAAATGTTTATTCAATATTTAACATATTATATGAAAGTAATGTGTAAGTTTAATTTATCATGCGTTAATATAGTAAAGATTTAGCTCTTTACAATATTAGACATTTTGAAGCTTTCTTAACCATATAAATATCGTTCAACATCACTATGTTCCTAATATGTTGCTTATAAGTCGAACCATATCCCCGTACTTTGTAAACTTAAATTTAATTATACTATGGGTAAGCTTGACCAGAAATACGGTTTCATTAATATTTTGTTGAGATTGTAGCAAATATACCCCGTATCTTACTATGAAGCTAAAAACACATCATACATAAGAAATTTGTCGGTACATTTTAGTCAACAGGGCACAAATAAATCAACTATATTTTATTTATTTATTGAAGTTATACTTCTTATGCGACTTCCAACAAGTTTGTGTTAAGCGTTTGACGCTACATTTTTATTGGTCGGGAAATCACGTGGTAGGATCCAGTTTTCCCTCATTCATTTCCATATTGTTTTGGTTCTCACTAGCATAAAAGTCATAAAAGTATAGTTTTTCTATAAATATTTTTTTAGTTTGTTTTGATACACATACAATTTAATAGGGTAGTATTTTTTATTTTCAAATTTAGTGCATAACAATTGTAAAAAATGAGTGAAAACAATCCCACGGACAATGCGACGGATTTAAGGTTATGTCAAGGTACGTCTCTTGTGAATATCAATCGATAGTTAGGTTTTCTCTTCTGAAATTACATTATGACGCATTTACATACATTATTAATACAAATACATTTTCCAGGGCGAGACGATGATGAGGCAACCACAAGCACTTCCACTGGTTCAAGAGGTCCACGAGGGAAAAATGCATAATATTACCGTGATTACAGAGCACGGAAGCGAGCGGAGCAGGAGAAAGAGTCGTTGAATAGAACTAGTGATCCTACTACGACTGCTGATTCTTCTACAATTAACGTCGCAGGTTGCGAAGTTTAACTTCTTCCGCGTGGAGGGACTCCACGCACTATTTTTTATGTTAGGGGCAACCTTTTAGTTTCGTGTTAAAAAAAAAAAAAAAAAAAAAAAAAAAAAAAAAAAAAAAAAAAAAACACAATATTTAGCTTTATAACATTTGGCTAACCAAAAAGTACGAATCAGTTTTATGCTTTTTAGCAAAAACAGTCATTAAAACAGTCATTTTCTGAAACATTTAAAAACACATTTTCTACAGTCATTTGTTAAAAACAGTCATTTTCTGATTTTTAGCCATGCTTTCCTCCGTAGTTATTCTCTAAAAGCTTGTAGTTCTTTTTTTACCTACTTAAACATTAATTTGTACTGTGTACCTTTTTTCCCTTTACAACTGCTCACATTTCGTCCTTGGATATTTGAGTTTATTTTACTTCATTGTCACCAAATATTCAAAAAATACACCTAAAAAGTGGTGGTTATGGAGCATTCTGAATTTTCTATCAAATTTCTTAATAAAAATGAAACACTCACACTTGAATTTTGCATATGTTTATTAATGGAAATCATTCAAGTAAACAGCTTTCAAACAATTATAAGACTTTTAACATATTTGCCTTTCTTGAGTTTGTATTTCTTTTCCAAAGGATAACGTAACAGGTTAAAACATGATTCTAAAAGATCAAAGATAGACAGAAGACTGATTCCAAGCCACATCCCCATATAGCCTCCTATATAACTGAACACTTCAATGCTCTAAAAAATATAGTTTTAGAATGGTTTTAAAAACAAACACATCTGATGCAATATTTAAAAAAAAAATAACAAAAAAGTGAAATGGGAGAAAATTTCATATGTTTAATTCCATGAAAATTATAATCATTTAAGATTTAAGCATCAAATTAACTTCGAAAACTTAATTGAATAATGTTAAGGTCAAGAAACATTTTATAATCTGGGTATTGTTAAAATAAATGATAACGTCAAAATGGCAGCTCAAATTATATGGATCAATTTAAAAAAAACTTTAATTTTGATGTCTCACGATTTTAAGTAATTTTATTTACTTAAATAAAATTCCATCTAACATTTAAACCTTTCAAATTAATTTACTATATAATTTTTCAGTAAATGTAGTTACATAGAAATTTATATTTAAAAAATAATATCTATGTAATATATTTTAAGTATGTCAAATGTAAAAAAATTGCTATGCTCCGGTCTTCTTTACCTCTTATTAACTGTAATTGTCAATTGAAAATAATTTTAATTTATCTAGTTGTCAAAATTGCGTTATATTTAGTAAGCAGCTCAGCTTATTTAATATATAATTTTAAATTTACTTTTGAGAAAAATCGAATAATTTATTGTTATTTTAATATTTTTTTGCATTCTGTTACCATAATTGCTGTTTTAAATTATTTCAGTTAAGTTGGCAAATATAGGTTCCATTGCTTCCTATATGTTTTATTTTTGGGAACGGAAGCAATTTTAAGAACTATCCGTATATCTGTTGTATTTTAGGAAAATAAAGATTTCACAATGAAATGATATTACATTTACTTTACTGGTTGTTTGTAGCATAATTGTTTTAAATTTATTGCTTGAATGTTTTTTATGGATATAAGCAATTTATTGATTTCAGTTTTATGTAATCATTTCTTTATTTCAATGGAATCTCTTCTCAAATAACTTGACTTGCAGTTTATAAACTAAAAACAATTGTAGTAATTTATGGTGAAAGTTTAACTGGATTGTATATTATGTGAAGTGTTTTTTTTAGTATTAACTTGAGATAAAATATAGTAGTTTTAACCAAAGCTTAAAATTTTTTCGTTAACAGTAACAGAAGGCAATATTTTATAATATTAAAAATAATAACGTAGACAAATAATTGATACTTTATATTGGTAACAATAATGTAAGTACAAAAACATATACTTGCTTTATATTTAGGCTGAACTGTGTGCCTTGATAATCGGAATCTTCGAAAAGAGACTCTTACATGAATGAAACTAACTCTGTAAAAAACGCACAAAAAAACAAGGAGTCATAGTTTCCTATTTATATCACTCAATACGTCTCCATTGTGATAAATATATATATACACTCTATAACAAAAAAGTCGACGCACCGAGAAGGAGTTGTCCGATTGAAACGAAAATTGGCTGTAGAAAGACAATGTACAGAATAGTAAATGATTAAAATTTCAGAACAATTGAATATTTTATTGCAGAGTTACAATAACAGGTTCAATAAGGGGTTGACCCGCCTCTAGACTGGATACAAGCTGCCACACGGAGTGGCATAGACTGATAAAGCTCCCGGATGGTCTCTTGCGGTATTTCCTGCCAAATGCGATCTAATTGTCGAACGAGGTCATCAACATTCCGTGCCAGATGCAATCGCCTTCCCATCATATCCCAGACATGCTCGATTGGAGAGATATCTGGTGATCTGGCAGGCCAAGTAAAACCAGCTGCTGAAAAACTTGCTGAAAAACCTGCCCAGGGCGCTGCAAAAGGAACGGTAGCAAAACAGGTCTTAGGATGCCGTCGGCGTACCGCTGTGCAGTAAGTGTACCTCTAATGACGACCAAAGGGGTCCGTCTGTCAAAGGAAATGGCACCCCAGACCATAATGCCTTGTTGAGGGCCGGTGTGGCGTGCAATAGTGAAGGCAGGATCCCCCACTCTGCCCTGTGCGTCTCCAAACACGTCTTCGATGATCGTCAGGATACAGTTGGAAGCGGGATTCGTCGCTAAAGACTATGCATCCCCAGTCGGCATCATTCCAGCTATATCTGTTCGAAACATTCCCGCATACGAAATTTCAAAGCAATCGGATGATTGCTTCTTGGTGCGTTGATTTTTTTGTTATAGAGTGTATATATGACAACACTGATGACAGACCTATATGGTTTATTGATAATACCAACCCTCAAACGATAAGTGCTAATATTTCTTGATATCCATGGTAGTAGTTTACGAATTATAATGGTTAATAATGATTCAAGTGGGTTAAAAAAATCCAACAATGTGCAAAAAAGAATTTTGCGAGTTGATTAAACATTGTTTTTTATGAGAAAAATACTATGAAAGACAAGAATGGCTTGACAAGCATTGTGATATCTCTGCACCAGGGAAGTTTATTATTGAATGGCTTGCTAAATTTAAATGTGGAATTGAATTTCAATTCAATTTGCCCAAATTTAGTTCATTATTTCTAAGTCTTGCATGAGATACTTTTAAGCAATGCATTAAAGATAAGTAAAGTACATAAAGTATATGGTAATAAGTAAAGTATATTTAAATTTATGTTTGAACACTCACATTTTAAAGCCACTACCATGGGTATATAATTTTAATGGACAACTCGTCTCCTTTTGAAAAACCTTCTGAACTACATCAGATTTTCTCGCTGGCGGTGTAAATCTTAACTGCACATATCCAACTAATAAACTTAATTTAAAATTCTTTTCCGTGAATTAAAAAAAAGAGCACCATAATGCTTTTTTACTGGATGTTCCTTGGGTACTGTTCTATGAGGTTAGTTTAATGTCATTCTAGCATTTGGAATTTTACAAACATGCTAAAGAAACTGATTTACTTGTTTAACAATCGTTCATTTATTATTAAACGATAAAATATCTAACATTGCATTTATTTGTACATGTATTTATATATTTTTTCAAAAACAATTTAAATTTTATTCCTTTACACATATATTATTGTAAACCACATCGATCATTCAGTAGCAAATATTATTGGCCACTCGGTGGCGCTGTTTTCAATGATCTAATCAAATACGAAATCTCGTAAAATCTCACCATGACGTGATTTAATTTAAATTGAACCTCTTGCATTGCGCCATGACTTATCGACTATATGTCTCAAGTTCAATTCACTATAATCCGCTGCATGCGCAGCAGATCACAGAATTTTAAAAAGTTGCACCCAGATATTCAAATTCTGCTTAATTGTATTTTTTCAATCAATAATTACTACGGTCTAGCTAGTCGAAACCCAAAAACTGCCAGAGTAGATCAGATACTTGATGCATGCAGAACAGGCACACATATACTGGTAGACAAAATTAAGAGATGGAGGACATTTTCCCAAATGTCTAAAAAAATACTGAATATAAATAAATGAAATTTAGTGTGGGTATAGCTTATTCCAGGATAATAAGGTATGCAAAACAAAAATGAAAGTGCCATTCACTGGCAAGACCTGTTGCCAATAAATCCAATGTAGTCTGAATTTAAGGATAAGAGATGACAATAAAAGTGAGGCTTGTACAGTGTGTGTTGCCTCTAGTATGGTGTATGGTCACCCCTGACAGACATACAGCATGCACAACGAGTATGCATGCTGTTAATAAGGGAGTTAATGAGGACTTGTGGAAAACCCTCCCATTCTTCCACCAGAGAAATTTTTAACTCCAGAATGGTTCTGGGGGGAGGTTGGCGCATCGCAATAGCTCTTCCAAGAGCATCCCAAACATGTTCAATAGGATTCAGGCCAGGGGATTTGGCTGGCCAATCCATTCGTTGAATATCCTCGCTTTCCAGATACTCATCAACCATGAGAGCCCTATGTGGTCATGCATTATCGTCCATAAAAATGAACTCATGCCCAACAGAGTCCCTGAAAAGACGCACATAGGGCTCTAGGACCTTCTGCCTGTATCTCTGGGCATTCACAGACCATTATTGTCAAACACATGGAGCGGTGTGCGGGTATCTTGCATGTGCTAAAATGCTTTCCATCTCTTAGTTTTGTCCACCAATGTATTTTCTTTTTCTTTTTAAAGATTTACTTAATAGACCATTATTAAAAGTGTTGCACATCAACACAGATGGTGTCCACTGTTATTGTTCCAAAAAATAAGTCTTTCGACCATTAAATTATAGACTTATAGTCTTATTAGTACATCAGATACGATTAATTGTGATAGTCTTATAAGCTGTTATAAGTCTATTAAAATTAATACTCTTATTAGTTGCGTTACCTTTTAATTTTCAATAAACATTAATAGACAAATATATGTATTTTCAAAAACGTGCGCATTTATTTAAAATTTATTTTAAAAATAACTGGTTTTAAATGAATATTAAAACTTTGCATTCTATTTTAAAATTACTTGAAATATAATAAAAAATGCAAAATAAAGTATTTGTGATAGATACATTGAAAGAAGACATTAAACATATTTTCAAATTGACCAAAATATCATATTTCATGTACGGCGATTTAACTTTTCTTGACCGACTTTGTTTACTTAGCTCGGAAAATAATTAATGAATTTAAACATGTATATTTAGACATGATGAGTTTTTTTCTGATAATATGACTCCTACCATTTTATATAAAGAAAAACCTGTTTTGAATTATTCCCGCAATGCTGAAAATTCTCCAAAACTTTATATCTAATAATCTCTTGTGTTTATAACATTGCGTTTATTTAAGATATCTTATAAAAACAGAAAGTTAGAAATAAATACGTAAACTTTTTTACTTACTTACAAGGCTCATCATGTTTACGACACTGAAACAAAATAAGCAAAGAAAATAAAGTTAAACATTGGTTGTAATAACTGATGGTAAATGCATTATGACTGAAACTGTGACAAGTTATAAAATAGAAAGCGAGAAACGTTTCTGCCAATCATGATACACATATTTAATTATTTTCACACACTTTTTTAAAAAATTTATCAAGCCATATCTGTTATAAATTCTAAAATAATTAATAAATCTACAGTTATGTTTATTTTCAAGTTTTAAAATATTGGGATTTTTCAATTATTGTTTCACTGTTAGAATTTTCATTCCGAAATTATGGTAAAATAACCAGCATCAGTCTGTCTACCCAATTAAGCGTAAATTTTACGGTAAAAAGTATTTTTTTTAGCTTTACGGTTGTAAAACCGCTTACAACTAGCATGAATGAAAAAAACATGAACATAAAACTCTATGGTGTTTTAAAAATTTACAACCGTCATGGTTTCAAAACCATAAAATAGAAATTTAATTGGAAATTGGAGAAAGTCCAGCAGCTGTATGATGCTGCCATTTTTGCGCAAACGAGGATTCTAATAGATTTGTCTAAAGTATCGGATTCCAATAATCCAGGGCCACAAATTAGGGAATGTTGAACACTGTGAACTCTTCATCTGCCGTAAGAAATGGAAGAAAATACTGTGGTGACAACGCTAGGACTTGAAATCTCGTTTCGACGGTCGCTAAATTGACATATTAGCCCTCTTCGCTATAATATATATCCAGCTGCAAGGAACTAAATGGCTTCATTATGTTGGCCTAGTTGGGGAGATAAAATTATAGTTGTTTAGCCGTATTAGGTGAAAGCAGTCAATTATCGGTTTCTCTCTCAGTTACCAGCTCGTAGGTCTCTTATGCAACAGTTTTAGTATTAAAATTTCAGATTTATAAAATAGTTATTTTTCTATTTTTTGATTCCCAATTTTTATAATGACACATAGATACATCCTATAACAAAAAAATCGACTTACCAAGAACGCACTAAGACGCGCAAAATCGACGCTCGATCAGGCTGGAATGATGTCGACTGGGGATGCATAGTCTTTAGCGACGAATCCCGCTTCCAACTGTATCCTGACGATCATCGAAGACGTGTTTGGAGACGCACAGGGCAGAGGGGGATCCTGCCTTCACTATTGCACGTCACACCGGCCCTCAACAAAGCATTATGGTCTGGGGTGCCATTTCCTTTGACAGCCGGATCCCTTTGGTCGTCATTAGAGGCACACTTACTGCACAGCGGTACGTCGACGACATCCTAAGACCTGTTTTGCTACCATTCCTTTTGCAGCCCCCTGGGCTGGTTTTTCAATGCCAGACCACATGCGGCTCGTGTTGCTATGAACTGTCTGCAAGCTTGTCAAACTCTTCCTTGGCCTGCCAGATCACCAGATCTCTCTCTCATCGAGCATGTCTGAGATATGATGGGAAAGCGATTACATATGGCACGGAATGTTGATGGCCTCGTTCGACAATTGGATCGAATTTGGCAAGAAATATCGCAAGAGACCATCCGGGAGCTTTATCAGTCTATGCCACTCCGTGTGGCAGCTTGTATCCAGGCTAGAGGCGGGTCAACACTTTATTGAACTTGCTACTGTAACTTTGCAATAAATTATTCATTTGTTCGGAAATTTTAATCATTTACTATTCTGAACATTGTCTTCCTATCCACCAATTTTCGTTTTAATCGGACAACTCCTTCTTGGTGCGTCGATTTTTTTGTTATAGAGTGTATTATAAAAATAAACTATTTTATTTATATTTTTCTACCTAAATTTTTTCTAAACCACTTAAAATATCTTTTCGAAAGAAATCTTAATATCACGAGCAATTTTTTAAAAATTTCTTGCACATTATATCGAAACAGTAGTTTCTCTTCCGGAAATGATATATGACGTAAGAATAAAACTTTTTTTCCCCTTCAAAACGGTGGGTAATGAACTATCATTCTTCGACTTAGAAGATACCGGAAGTGAATCTCATTTATCGTTACCCGGTGGGCACTTGTGAACCAAAGTCACGGAGGCGAGCAGTATTACCCGGCCACTCTGCCACAGATACCCAATTCATAGGCTGGACTACATACACACACCACCCAACAAAGGACATCACACAGAGAAATGGAATGCTCTGAGCGGGATTCAGATCCGCCGCCATTGGCTTCGCAGTCAGAGACAACCACCGCCGTTCCTGGCCGGCTTAAGAATAAAACTAAAATAAGTACTATTATATTTAAAATTGTATACTTGTATTAATAACAAGGTATTCTTATAATATTAGAATATATTATAAGAATACCAAAGTAAGAGCTATTATAAGGATATCTACAAGTATATATTTTCTTAATTTTATTTATTTGTCAAATGCTAGTTACATTAGCCGTTAGGCCACTAAACTTCTTCCTTGCCAATAGCGTTGAAAAAACTATACAAGAAAAATCTGTCAGTGCTTCGCACTCGTCCAAATGTTCTGCCGTCATTGGCCGTTCACTATCACATGTAACACACAAAGTGAATCGGCTAGTCCAATGCGAAATAAACGATTCTGCAAGCAGTCATGCCCCGCTAATAGTCTAAAAGCTGCAACTGCAACTGATCGCGGGTGGTCAGGAATAAAAGCTGAATTTGTTAAAAGAACACTCCAAGGCTTGCCATCGCAAGCCCGAGTGGCAAAATTACTAAAAGTCTTTTGATATATGAGTGATGTCAGCAGTTTAATGGAATGGAGGCTTGCTTCAGTTTTGGGCTTGTGTAGAACCGCAACTCCTCTTTTGGCAAGCATATCTGCCATCTCTTTTCCATAAATACCGCAGTGTGAGGGTACCCATTGAAAGAATATCTTGTGGGAAAGTTCTTTTATGACTTCCTGGCACTGCTTGACTAACATGCTCTTACACTCTTGATAAGAGGAGATGGCCTGCATTGCTGAAGTTAAATCTGAAAGGATAACTGCTTTCTTGAAAGAGTTCTGTATCAAAGATAGTTGTTGAAGGGCCACCTGAATGGCTTTCAGTTCTCCATCAAAATGCGTGGAGTAAGCTCCTACGGGTAAGTAGAAACTGAAATTCTATAAGTCCTATAATCCTATAATAAAACCCTATAATCCTATAAGTATACTAATTCGTAAATTTATGTTTAAGCAAAATGTGATTAAAATTTCAGTTACCAAACGGCTTCCAAATTCAACTTCCTCATATTGAGCTTCATATTTCTGTTCCCTTTAAAAAATGTATACAGTTTTATTAGAATAAACAAAATGATAAAAAAAAAAACAGCAATGACATAAAAAATTTAAAATATTGTCTTTTCCATTAGGAAATCCACAAATACGGAGAGTTTCATCAATAACAGTAGTTTTACGCTTTGGACTTAATTATTCAGATCAGTAAATGTATGGATTTGTGGTGACTGGTTTTAACTAGAGATAGTTGAAACTTTTTATGCTGATTTTTAAAATGTATTTGTTTTAATCAGGGTCTTAAGTATTTGATCAATTTAATCAGGATGATTTGTAATAACCGATTTCAATGAATAGTCATAACTTTTTTTTAAAAAAATGAGGTAAGAGAAAGCGTACTTAGTAGGATTTTTATTAAAAGAACAAAAAAAAATTACTAAATTATGTTAAAACACAAATAAAGAAGATGGAAAATAGTATGTAAAAACCAGTTAGAATGCCTGATGGCATTTAGAGTTTATTTTTTATAGTGGCTTTTTGCTTCCGACGGCAATCAAACAGGGTTTAATGTTTGTAGTCTGACTCAATTCCCTTAATATTTATCAGTTAAGTTTCTATAGATTTTTTAAAATTTTTTACGGCCTGGAAACATTTTATTTAGACAAGACACTAAAATTATGTATCTTATGGTGCTCTCATAGTGCATGAAACAAATTAAATTTTCCATTATTTGGTAGTTTTGACCACACATACTCTTTCTTAGTGCGTTCCTGCTGTCGTGCTAGTACAATGCCGTCGCTCTAACTCTCACTCTGTCTACACTTAGGATATTTTAAACCGGTATTAAGGTCTGCGAGGTTAACGCTTGTTATTTATTTATTTTTACGGATATTTTACGTCAGCACTGTGGTCGGCGCAAGCCGGATGCGGAATTCATATTGATCAGCCATCACTGGGATTCGAATTCGGTTCACCACATTGGAAAGAGAACACTCTATCCCCTGAGCCATCATGAAGCTCGGAATAATGTTTTTTGTAACAGCCGTTCCAATTTTGAGCCGAAGCAATGATGAGTTCAAGACACCAATGTTGAACTCCGTAGCTTTGTAATTTTGAACTCGATTCAGAAGACAAGTGAACTCCTAGATCAAGTATCGGGAGAAATTTGCTTTCGAAGAAGAGTTTTTAATGGAACTAGCCCGCATTTACGTTATATTAAAAAGAAAAACCACGAAACCCTTCCATGGTTTGCCTGACAACAAGGAGACTCTAATTCCTGATCCGTCCATCTCTGAGGATATTTTTCGTCAGCATTCTGGTTAGTGCGAGTCGGGAGTGAATTTTGAATCGACAAGTCGTAGATGAGATTCCAAGCCGGTTCATCTCATTGGAAGGAGATAGAATGTGCATTTAACGTATGCTATAATTAAAGTAAGTTTCATCGATACTATCTGAATTTTTGTTGTTTTACAGAGCCCTTCTCTCTGATGTTCGAAATAAGAAATATGCATATTCTAGCCTAGTTTAATCCTCAGGGCCCATATAATGTATATAATTGGAATATCAAATTCCATCAATCAAATCGTTACTCTTCGTTGATCTGAAGGAAACTTCATATATAACTGTCTTGAATAAATGCATGATAAATAACTTGAAAAGACATAATATCTACATAAGTAGTGGCAAATAAATACGTTGATTATAAAATATGAAACTTACAGGCACGCTGGTTGGCATTCTCGGTGACAGTCTTTGATCATTTTATTCGTTGCTGACGTATCACCTATTATTTTATTTTAAAAAAAAGAGACAGAAAAGTTTATTTTTACATTATTTGACGGTAAACATTTTTAAACAGTATGCAAAGTGCTGATCCAGGCACTTTCAGAAATATTAAAAGTTATTTGAAGTCAGAATTCTCCTTTTTTTTGAGCTACTTATGTTTATCTCAATTGTAAATAATTTTATGTATGGCAAACAAGCGCAGAGTATTAGATATTCTTTCTTATAGCTTCTCTTAAAGTCTTGTAACATACGAGCATATATTTTAATAATCTTTACTCAATAAGTTTTGAAAAAATGAAATTCAACAAAATAAAATATTTTACTTCAAAAAGGTAGCAACATAAGAGTGCAGTAAAGAGAACATCCTAAAAATCTTCGGAAATAGCATGTAAAGAATGTGGCCTAATTTTACTTTTTTTCATTACAGAAGGTTGAAATTAATGTCGTAGACATGTCGTCTATTAATTGATATTCTGTTAGCGTCTACTCTCATATACAGCAACATTTTTTCTCATATACTCCAACAGAAAAAAATGTCTAGGGGTGGTGTTTTATTTCGGACGATTAGATGTTACGCCTTGGATTGTAATTGTTTTTTTCTCCATGCCTTCTAACCTTGAAAGTCATTTAAAGTTGGCAAAAAGTACATTTTTTTAGAGATAATTAATTTCGGTACATGTTGTTTTTGGTAGCTGTCCGTATTTATCCATATAGTTTCCAAATAAATGAATTATGCTGTAATTTTCACAGTACTTATTACTGTAAGAATTATGGTTTATCACATTTTTTGTTTCTCAACACATGTTTTGATAAAAAGGAATTTTACCATTAAAAATAACCTTCAGGCCAGGTTCTTTTTACCGTAATTTTATTTGGGATTTTTACAGTGTTCCTTCAGAATGCAAATTACAAAGACTTATTAATATCTCTATACAATCTAAGTGTGAAATGTAAATACTAACTTGACTTACCAAAACTACATAGCATTTCTTGATGAGGAGCGTACCAGGTAAACTCATCAATGCACATGTCATTCGATTTAAGTTTTCTTAATTTACAATACTCAATGCATGCCTGAAAAAATACCGATTATGGACTTTTAAATTCATGGAAATTTAATTAAGTTTTAAATAATATAATGAATCACAGGAAATTTATTTTTACAAAGTTTATTTGAGCAATATTTTCTTTTTTTTGTAGCAATATTTTCTTTGGCAGCAATATTTTCTTTTCGTTGTCTCTTATCATCAAAAATTTTGATTATTAGAAGCATGTATTTAGCTAAAATTTTAATTTTTAAAATAATCTCTTGATAATATATCTGGATAATCTCCTAATAATATATATATATNGTGCATAGTAGAGATATATATATATATATATATACATGAGGCACTTACTTGATGAAAGAAAGTTGAATAGAATGATAGAAAATTGATTAATGAAGCAAATATTTTGTTACACAATTTCAGAATTTATAATGAAAGTTGAACTTTTGAAACCAATTGATGGTACTTTATTTTCAGTCGGGCTTATTTTAGGTATTTTTTAATACTTTTTTAAAATTTTATTTAACTATTTTATTTAATTTAACTAGGAGGCTACGCCCCCTGCTCGTCGGCGCTCACCAACCCCCGGAACTGCTTTCGCAGTTCATTTCGGATTGCTTCGCAATCCAATGCTCGCTTTGCTCGCTCATTGGATACGTTCTTAACGTCTAGTTTTTGTATACTTTTTTGAATACTGAAGTTCCGAAAACTTTTCACTGTAGAAAATTCTAAACCTGTATATTTCAATATTATTTTGAAATTGCAAACAGTTCACATATTTTTCTTAATCATACTATTCTAAATTTCAAATGTTGAGAAAGGTAACTGTTGTAAGTTTTGTTTTAAAGTCTTTCCCACCAGTGTGTTAAAGTCATGTGTTGTAAAACAATATGAAATAGTAGTCTGCCGCCGGATGTAAAGCATCGGCTTTGATGAAGATAGTTCTGTATTTTTAATTCTCTGAAGGGCACCACCTTAATAATATGGAATTTGTAAAATAAATGTATATTGATGGTTGATGAAGCCCATCATTTTGTGTTTTCATCAGTGTTCAGAAGCAGAACAACTATATGTTTTATTTTGTCACGAAAATATAATATGTATAAAAAGCAAAGAAAAGAGTAAGAAAGTGAGTACAGTCATAGAAAAATTTGAAATTATTATATAGTATTTGTCAGTTAAAATAAAATTTTTTATTTAAGTCATTGCTAACAATTCAAATTTTTCTGAGGCAACTCTCAACCTCTAAATATTATTTTTTTTTATGTACACACTTCTAAATGTCAGTATTCAACCACAAAACAACTTAAAGTCCTCAAATTTAGCATGAAGTTGTAAAATGTAATGAAAGAGGGTCATAGCAATAATGAAAGTAGAAGTAAAGTTAGTACTGTAAAATTAAAACAATATTTTTAATCTATGAGCCAAGTTCTTCAAGAAGCAGTTGTAGAAGTAGGTTGTTTATTTAAAACTTTTTATAGAATTTCTTTAAGAACACAATTGTTAATTTGGGCATTTGGCGATACAACACTTTTAGAATTGAAGGATTTGTTACGTCAAGCGCTCAGGTATCATAATTTTGATCTAGTTGCGCTTCTATGTCATTTTGATTTATGTTGCTAAGTTAACTTTCAAAAAATTCTATGGCTGGCAACAGCATTTTTATTTTTTAAGTTGTTTATTTTTATTTCTTTTAGAATTCGTTATTTTTTTAGCGAAATGTTTTTTAACCTAACAGAATTCTTTGCCGACTGTTTTCTCTATGAATGAAGAAAATAAAGTAAATATTTAACTGTTGTGAAAAGAATCTTATTTAGTTGTACAAAGTACTTCAGCCAAAATTTGGGAGCCACGTAAGAGAATTATATATATTAGATCAGAAACACATCATTAAAAGGCAGAATGCTTTGGTGTTTTCAAAACAAAGCAAACGTTGCCACCGGCGGAAAAGAAATACAGCCAAAATTTGGGAGCCACGTAAGAGAATTATATATAATAGATGTTTTTTATTTCATTTAATTCTTATGTGTTTAAAAAATAAACATAATAAAAAAGAAAAATAGTTGATACAGGTCAGAATTTTTTTGGCAACTTTTTGCTTGCGTCAGCTAACCAAAAAATATCTAATTGACGTTTAATTCATTATTAACAACATTTTCCGTTTCAGTAGCCTATTTTAATTTTTCAATAATAATAAGAAAAAAAAAAAGAAAATCATTACACAATTTTCTCAGGCAAATAATAATTTCTACTACTGACATTCACATGATTATAATATCATTAATATTGAAATATGGGAGTATTTAAAACCAGAAAGGTAGCTTTTCAGCTCTACATTTTAAAATATGAATGTTACATTACTTACTTGTTCCGATAGAGGTCCCGTACCTTTGTTTTTTCTCCACAAACCAATATAATCAGTGCAATTCGTTTTATATGGAAAAGGAAGTCGGATGTCTTCTCTCTGAAATTGAATGCATTAAATATTTTTATAAGTTAATGAAATTCGTAAGTCTTTTCACTGGAATTGAATGTATTAATTACTTTAATTTAAAAATAAAATTGGGAGTTTTTTCTCTGTCATTAAATTTATTAATTATTTTGATATAGAAAAGAAAATCAGGAGTTTTTCGTCTATAATTCTTAGAAGAAAAGTATTATTTTCCAGAGTATTTACGGAGAAGGGGTATCGAATTCTTTTGTTTTAAACCAGGAGAACATTACAGATTTATTACAAAAAGAAATATTTTCACATTTTGTCTTTCAAAATTAAAGCTTTGTTTTTATAATTATCTCAACTATCATTCAATACATAAAATTCTGTAAACATCCCGTAAGCAATTTTTATAAAACGGTTCTATCTCTCTATGTTCCTATATCTGATGAAAATCGAAAACGAAATATCGAGAAACTATTTCTTTAGTACTAAAATATTTATCGCATCATTTCGCAAACAGATAATTTTGTAATGTTATATTGTGCTCCAAGCGACTTTTCCTTGAATAATTGAAAGGCATTTGTTCCATTACAGATTACATTTTTTATACATTAAAAAAAGAAACCCAAATCTTGAAGTAACAACAACAAGAAACCCCAATTATTTAAAGTAACAATAATAAATAAAATTTGCCACTTAATAATTTAAAATCTCAATAAATCTTAATTCAATTACAGTGAAAAGACTCCCGATTTTTTTTTAAATAAAAAAAATAATTCATTCAATTCTAGGGAGAAAACTCCAATTTTACTTTTTCGTATAAAAATAATTAATGCATTCAATTCCAGGGAGAAGATTCCTGATTTCAATATCATATGAAATAATTAATATGTTCAATTCCAGAGAGAAGTCTTTCAATTTTCTTTTTTACATAAAAATAATTAATACTTTAAATTCCAGAGCGATGTCTTTCAATTTTTTTTTACATAAAAAAATAATTAATGTATTCAATTTTAGAGTAAAGACATCCGACTTTTTTTTCCATTCAAAATGAATTGCACGGGCAATATAGGTAAAAAACAAAGATACGGGGGCTTCTATCGGAACTAGTAAGTAATGTAACATTTAAATTTTAAAATGTAAAGCTTCGAAATTATCTTTCTGTTTTAAATTATCTCATTTTAATATCAATGACATTATAACAATTTAAACGCCGGGAATAGAAATCATTATTTATGTGAGAAAATTGTGTATTGTACTTGATTTTCTTTTTCTTTTCTTTTCTTTTGCCTTTTTCTTAAGTAATGCCTTTCATCAAACTCTTTCTATTTTCAATAATTTAAGGAAAAGTCACTTAAAGCACAATATAACATTACAAAATCATCTGATTGCGAAATGATAAAATAAATATTTCTCAATCTCATGTTTTTGTACTAAAGAAATTGTTTTTTGAGATTTTGTCTTCGATTTTAATCAGAGAGAGAGAGAGAGAGATGAAGATAGAGATAGAGAGAGAGAGAGAGAGATGAAGATAGAGATAGAGAGAGAGAGAGAGGGAGAGGAAGATATAACTGTTTTCATAACATGATTGCCAGAATTTCACAAAACCTAATGATACTAAATGATAATTGAAATACTTATGTAAACAATTCTTTATTCTTGAATTACAAAATGGGAAAATGTTTCTTTCTTTAATAAATTTGTGATGTTTTGCAACGAAAAAAATTCGAAACCTCTCTGCGTAAATATTCTGTAAAATATTTCTTGTCAACAAAGAATTATGCAATTTAACCTTGTAAAAATGACACTATATGAAATCTTACTGATATTGCATATACTGCATATGTAGGACATTTTTAAATTTTTTTTTATCGGAATTCAAGTACTTTTGAAACTGTTTAATTTTCTCCAATTCTGGTAATTTAAATGTTATCTAAATTTCATAATTCTCCAATATGTCGAAGAAAATAAAAGGTTTTGATAAGGCCTTGTCTAAGATGAAATAGAGACATTTTAACCCTGCAAACGTAAAGACCTTCAAATAAATTGTACAGAAATTCCTCTGCTTCTCAGTACTGCAGCACTGAAAAGAATGGAGGATGCCAGTGCTAACGGTTAGAGCAAAGATTCTCAACCACTGTGCCGCGGCACTTTTGTGTGCCACCAAATTCTTAAAATGTGCCGCCAAATATTAGAAATGATACAATAAAAATTATAATGTTTTCTTTTATACTGCGAGTGAAGTTTAAATTAAAGAAAAGTGTATATATATATAATATTATATAAATACACTTTTCTTTATATACTTTTATAATTTTTCCACGCTTTAACCGCGTGAACATCTTTGTCGGTGATTGTCTTGTCTCTGAAAATCTTAAAATAAGAAGGAAGAGATTAAATTGTCTTTGACAAAAAATGTTGAAATCAGTAGAAAACTTAATGACAATTAAAATTATTAATTAACAAAAGAAACAAAGCTAAATATTAGCTTTCAAACGGAATTAAAAGCTAATCATTAAAGTAAGCTATGCAATTTATAATTCTAAAGTAAAATCAACAAGGAATAACTAACAAAAAATAAGCTAACAATTAATAATTAGCAATAAAACTAATTAACAAGAAATCACAAAAAAATAATAATTAATGTTAGAAACTAACAGTTAATAACAATCGAGAACAAGCTAACAATTAATAACTAGTAAAAAAATAAATAACTTATTAACTATTATAAAATTAGTCGAAAGAAATAATTAATCCCTTAATAAACGTGCTTTTGTAGTACATATTATTTTATTTCACATTCAAAATTACTATCACAAACTATTTAACACAGTGCATTATAGTTAAGTAAACAACTTTTAAACTAATTTTTTTCATTGTGTGCCGTCAAATTTTGAAATCGTTAAAAGTGTGCCGCCGCAAAGAAAAGGTTGAGAATCACTGGGTTTGAGGATTAAAATCCAAACACGTGTTGCCTAAGCGACCCTGTACTTGACGCAGACTAAAATAATTTTGCTTTTCTTGTTCACAAGACTCTTCGTCAATTGGCAAAACGTTATATGCAAGATTTCTGGATTCTAAAACTCTAAACTCAGTGGCTCGACCGTCCAAAGAGGGCCAAGGCCTACTGTGACAATCTCAGTTTTCTTGACCTCCGGCTCTGGAGTGCAGATGTTCCGGTCAGGTGGTCAGCCGAACATAGCACCTCCAGTGTTTAGTTCCAGAGCAGGCTTGGTACTCATTTATCGACCCACTGAAGGTATGAAAGGTTGAGTCAACCTTGCCCGGCCCGAGGATCGAACCCAGGACGTGTGCCACGGGAGCGCAAAGCGCTACCACTCAGCCACCGAGCGTATTGCTGGGTTCCATAGCTCCCAAAATGTAGAAAACTACCGTAAGCACCAGTCATGTAGTAGATTATTTCAGAAGTCTTTATTCGGTTTCGTATAATTACTCTTTGTTCGAAAATAATATTTTATTACTTCCAATGCCCACTACATTTCGAAACTATATGCCATCGAGGTACTTAACAGACGGTATTGTTAATCCCTTTCTCCAGGGCACCATATAGATGGATCAATGTCCCCCCCTACAGAAGAAGAAAGACAGACAGAACGCACAGACAAAAATGACATCCGTACCCGAAACGGCGAGATTCGATCCCTAGACCTTTTTGAGATGAGGTCAGCCGACCAGTCTGAAAGGTGGTCATAAGACCACCTTTCACACTGGTCGGCTTAGAAAAGAATATAAGTTTGAACCTTTTTTTCATGAATCACAGAGCAAATCTCGTATGTATACAAATAGAACAATTTTGGAAAGCCGCTATCATAAAAATATAAAAATGAGCTTGCAGTTGCGATCCATTAAATTTTCTAGAGTGATTGCATGGGTTAAAACTCTTGTTTGCTTGGAGAAAACTATAATTTTGTCTATATATACGGAATTGCAACGGTTATATATACGGAATCGGAAAAATGTTTAGATATTATATGAATGGTAAAAAAATGTTTCTTACCATCGAAGCAAAAAATGAGTATCGATATCCGCCTTTGAGTGTAACTCCTTCTGTATAAGGATTAACCAGATGCTTGCGATTGTGGACTGCAGCGTAGATCAGAACTTCATCATCATAAAAGAAGTAATCTTCTGGGTATGTACGCATTAGGATATAATAAGCTAAAATAACCAAAACCAGATACAGTAAAATTTAAACTAATAAAATTTTGCACTTAAAAGGCTCTAAAAAAAGTTGAAAAGAGGTACGAAAACATAGCAATATGGTACCTTAGGGAGTAACAGATGTTACTCATACTTTTGGGTTACTTGAAACAGATGTCATGGCAAACAGAAATTATTTTTTTAGCATGCATTGTTAAAATATTTTTAACATACATTTATATCTTTAATTTTTTTATTGTTAGTATTGCTTTATTTCTGGAAATTAAACGGTTCTCTAAACCGTTGTTACGTCGTAAACGGTTTCAACTCGTTCTACTATTTCACGTAAATGGTAAGTTTTCAGCCTCTAGATGTCTTTTATTAAATTATTAATCAGTGACAGATACAGTAATTTTTAAAAATTTCATACCGAAGGTATTAGGATAGATATCGTCTGTTGCATATGGTTCATTCATTTGGGAATCAACAGTGAAACAAAAGCTTGGATTGTTGGCTTTCAAGACTAGAGGGAACCGGCGGATCCTGAAAAAAAAATAAAATTAAAAGCAGAATATTTTACATATATATATTTCTTTAATAATTTTGATTTTAATTATATAACTATTTTTTCATTTTAATTACCGTTGATTTTAAATTATTACACATTTTAATAGAATAACTATAAACAAAATAAACATATGATAAAAGATATCTTTAAAAATATTAGTTTGGTGACGTAGTCCATGAATGCTACCAAGTAAATGCTGTACATTGACATATAAGATGGCGAAAAACAAGTAATTAAATATTATCGTCGAGCAATATGTTTTTTATCAAATAGAGCTATAGGCTAACAAATACCGTTGATGTCATCTTTAAAATATTTAAAAATTGAATCGCCCATAATTAAATTAAGAATAATGGCTGACTCTTAGCTAATCCGAAAAATTCCATTCCGCTTATTGCTCATCCAGCTTGAACGTTTCGTTGTGGAATATTCTAATGCCAATCTTCTAGTTGGTACGCCAAATTAAATCGCTTTCGGTCGGATGGTAATTTCTTTGAATGCTGTTGAAGTGCACTCTGGTGCACTTCAACAGCAGCACCAGAATCTGCAGATAAAAACACTATATAGAAACAAAAAATTGAATGTTTCAAAAAATATTTCTTTTACGAGCAAATCGTTTTATTTTCGTCATCCTCTTTATAACAATCATCTATCAAATTTTCGTTAGAAGTTCCTTCAACAGCATCTTCCCAAGAAATGGTGATCATCCTTTCATGTATGTCTTCATCAGACGGAACCTAAGAAGAAATCAATATTTGTTACAATATGCACATGTATATCCTTCTTACAATATATTGGGTCAATTATTATGACCCTAAGAGCCGATTTTTATTCTCGTTGAATTCATATTTAATGCTTCAAAATATAAAGGATTCCATAAATATCATAAACACATATTGATTTTGTTTTAAATTTTGGATAAATTCAGGTGTGAGTGTTAAATACAATATGTTTGAAAAAAAGCATATAAAAATGATTTTTAAATATTTTGTCTCCTTATTTTACATAGCTGTAAATTATTTTTGATAGTTTTTTCTTAATTTCTTATTTTATTTTATATACTTCTCGCAAACTGTCTTTGAATGAGTACGAAAACGCTCGTGGTGTCTTAAGTCTCATTCTAAAATTTGTATTGTTTTAAAGCCTTCGAAAAACCTGTTATATCCTTCAGTAATAATTGTCGACTCTCATTTCAGTTGTGTACTGAATAATATGTTGGATAAGTTATGTTGGATAAAGAAGTAACTCATACAATGGAATAGTTATAAATTGTTATATAGATAGTAAAGAACGTTACATTTCCCCCCCTTTTTATCTCTCTACAAATCGTCACAAATAGAATGTAATTGAAAATCGAGGGAGGCAAACAATGCATTTTCCTTTTTTTGATGTATAGAAAACTTCAATCATTAATGTATAAAATTTGACTATTAATAAGAAGGACAGGTCAAGATTGTTAGCATACAAGAAATTTCCTTTGCAAATTGTTTGTGGTCTATGTGGACCTCATACACACCTTCCCCCGTAAATATGTAATACACATTAACGCGTATATACAAATGTAGTACATAATAACAAGATTTCTACACACAACAAGATTATTACTACAGGATTATTTTTAATTTCCTTTATACGACAAAATTTAATTTCTTAAATTTTAAATTTGAAAATTCTAACTTTTTGAAATTAAAAATTCTACAATTGTAGAGGATTCAGGCAAAAACATTTTAGAAAATTAATTTAATGAATTCTGCGAAAAGTTTAGCCTATCTCAAGTTGATTGAAAAAATTACCTAAATCATCGCGACAAAAAAAGTTCTGAAAAAATAAACTGAAATAAAATAAAATTTTTGAAAACTACTTTTTTCAAGTATATTAAAAACAAGGATCTAACTTATTTTTTATTAGGCTTTAAATGAAAAACGTAAGAAGCATCTGATTAGTACTAAACTTTAATCACCACCGAAAAATTCTCTTAATTTTTTTTAGAAACACTGACCCCAATGTTTATAATCTTATCGGCTGCCATAGACTTAATAAATATAAATACTCACCCCGGTGTAGATTTTATTAGGAATATAGCAATATCTTGGATATTTTTTACAAAAGAGTTTTCTGTTTTCTTCAAATTGGCAAGAACTACCATTTTTCTTGCAATAAACTTGGCGACTTATCCTAGAATATAGAAAATTTGAAATAAAAAATTTTTAAGTGCAAGAATTGAACCACTTTTTTTTATTATTGAACTTTGTTATTATTTTCAGCATCAATTACTAATCTCATGCTTGTAGAAATTTTTGAAAATTAATTCAATCCCGCAATATATTTAAATAAAATAAGATTTTCGCATAGTGCAAAGAGTGTTCAAAAATTCAAAAGACAAAGTGTTGATATGAATTATTAATAAAACGAAAATTTAGCATAGGCCATGGGATTGAAAACCACGATGAGAGTTTCGAAAACGCATATATGAGCTTTGTATATAAACATATAAACACACAGGGTGTATGCAACAAAATACCGGGACATTGTTGCTGGTATACATAGCACAGCTTCTAGTTAATTTGGCAGACAACATATCCTAACCTTGAATCTTCGGGTGTGTCCAGGAATCGTTTTTACGTCGTTGTAAACTATGGAATGCCACCCACCAACAGACGCGACTTAGAACAACTTTTGAGATAATTAATTTCAAAAAAAATTGCTGTGTTGGTAGAAGTTTAGTAGCATATAATGTAGTTGCTTCCATTGTGATATCGAAGCCTGCAATAGCAATTTTCATACTCTAAAAGTAGTTTGTGACCCATTATTCTACGTTAAGTTTCCATCTTCTTGGCTCCTCTTAGCACCATTCTGAGGTTAACAGTTCAATTATGAGTTTTTATTGAAGTTCTTATGAAGTAGTATGACATAAATAACTTCACTTTTTGCACATATATAGTGAAGTTATTATGACATAAATAACTTCACTATATATACCCTTTATGATCCTTAATTATGATACATACCAAAACAATAAATGTATAACTCAACAACATATTTTTTTATACCTGAACACAAATATTTTCTCTTTTGAAACTTCATGCTCTTACTTTTTTGCTTATTTTAGAGGAGGAAACACGTCATATTTCGATTGAGTTGTCTTTAAATTTTGATGAGGATCTAGATTCTAACGCTAAGCGAATTTCATTCCTTAAAATAGATGCAATCTATGAATGCCATTAAAACAAAATTATGTTGTTTAGTATATTGTAGATTCTTCCGAAATCAGGTTGCTGTTCTGAGGTAGAAGATCCTAGATCTTTTCATGTATGTAACAATGAAGAAACTCTTCGTCCACTCATTTAATTTTTCAGTTGAGAAATAATAGAAAGACAAATCTCAAAAGTTTACTTAGCTGTGGGGCTTGAGTCAACAAATTGGAAAACATTAACGAAGCTTAGATTACAGGGATATTAGAATATTCCAGTAAACTTTCTCTTGGGGCCATTCCGTTTTATAGAACAGTGATAGTCATACACAGCTAAGGCCATATAGGAAATTCTGTGGATCTTCAAGTAGGAAGTTTAGAGACATCCTTTTTATTTTTCTGATCTGTCTCACAGTAACTACAATTTAAATAAACTCAAAAAGTGCTGAATAAATATTGGTTTCAAACAGATGTAATGATGCCGACAATGCCGAAGTGTATATGTGTGCGCAACTAGACAAAATTGCAGTCAAATCTTAAAAAGGCTGAACAGTGAATACATCAACAAATGTAGGTAGTCCTTTTGAGTTTCAATAAATAAATTATATGAAATAGTTTCTGGATCATTATTAATTGATCGTACTTAGTACATAGAAATTAGTTACAATAATAGGTATAGAAAGATAGGAAAAAAACATACTTACTGATTGTTACTACAGAATGTAATTGCAGGAAAAATTATATCGAAAGGATTACTGTTTTCGACAAACGTAATTGTAGGAAATGACCAATAGTATTCCAGAAAGCTTCCGGTTTGATAACAGAACCCCACTAAACAACAAAGAAATATCATTGGTTTCCATAGCACTTTTGTACAGGACTTGGATCTTGAAATTTCAGGTAAACTTGCGTCAACAGCTCGCTTGAAGATTGATCTCATATATTCTTTAAAAGAACCAACTTTATGTTTCTGTAAACAATATTTTTAAATTATCATTAAACAAAAGGCTTGAGTTAAACTAGAGACATAACTTTTGATATTATAAAGCAAGTTAAAAGGCTAACATTGTTATTAAAGGTGGACTGGCTCCTCAATTTTTAAACCAACAGCATGACAGTAAAAAAATGGTCAACAATTCGTATTACTATCCCTAATTTGTTACATTAGCTGATATTTAACGGTCTATAAAATAGAGAAGGTTCAAAAAAGTATAGTAGATTTCAACTACCAGTTATTCTCAGCATTCTAACTAGTGTGCCATAGAAAAATGAATAAAAAATAAAACGCTTTGTATGGAAATCAGGATATCTAGTTGGTATAGCTTTAGGTAGTTGATTTAATAATCATTTTTTGCAGTAATGCTTGCAGCCTAGCGGGAATACATTGTTAACTGTAGATATTTGCAAAAAGAGATACTTAAGCGTATCATTTAAATTAGTATACTCATTAAAAAATTAAATAACTAATGATTCCAACAGTGTCAATTTACTCAAGAGGAGAAAATGCGCTTGTACTGGCAATCGAGGTTTCGTCGTTCAGATTTGGACTTTTAGAAATATATTCGTGTATTTCTCAATAAGTTGGATTAAGGAAATTATTTTTGATACTTGGAGAAGACTTACAGAGTGTCTTTACAGAGTTTTAATTCATTTTATTGCCTTCTTTTACACTAAAAGATCATAAACTTGCTCTGCAAAGTTACCCATACAACCAGAGTAACTGTTCCTCTTAAATATTTAACGACTTATATCTACTTATATCCAATGTGTGATTGTAAAATAGGCTAAAATAAACTTGGAAACAGTTGAAAAAATTATTAATTAGCAGTTATATATTTTTTCAAAAAAACCCCTATTTATGTTAGATTTTAGTTAAATTGTTATAATCTCTTGCTATAAAACTTCAATGTTAGCAAAAATTTGTTGTTCACAAATAATTGTTAGCAAAAACTTATGAAAAAAAGAACATGTATTTAGCTAAGTAAAGTGATTATGCTGTTTAAAAAATTGTTGAGAAATATTCCGCAAAAAATAAAACCTTTTCGTTTCCTTAAATATATAGTCGATCAAATACTGCATTCATCAACAACGTCTATTGTAAACATTAATTTTATCTTTGGTTCCCAGCTAGAAAATCACCGAGCTGTCATTGTTTAAAATATTAAAATTTTTTGCCAAGCAATGCTGCGAATACTTTTCGCGCTATTTTTGGTGACTGCAAAGTACCCCACATAAAACTCTTCCATAAACTTGTTTCCCTTTTATTTTAGTCGCTTTTCATCAAAACTTAATAATAGTTTTTCTCATTACTTTAGCATGTTCCACCAGCTAACATACATTTTGATACTTTGTGACTACACGTGACTGGTGGAAAAAGTAACTCCAATTGTACTATTAATCACAGGATAACAATGTCGAAAAAAAATCAGGTTGTATAAAATCCTTAGTCATATTTTACTAGAAATATATGTGACACAAAACGAAATATTGCGTCTAACTATTAATTAATGTTCCACGGATCAACGATGCTAAGAAGTTCAAATTGCTTCTAATTTATAAATAATTTCCACACTGATTAACCGTCAGTAAACGGAAACCCTTTTGCCAAAATCTTGCAACATTCATATTATGCATGTTTTTATACGCATATATCATTTAAAGACCACAAACTAACTTCAACTAAAAGTGCTAAGTAACTCCAGTTGACAGTGCCATACGATATGTTTACCTATCGTGGTGGTTAACAAATTAGCATGTTATTGAAATCAATCAAAGTTTAAACACCAAAAACTTAAAATTGGTCAATCATTGCAAAAATAAAGAAAAAAAAAATTAAAAAAAACAATAAAAAGTGCAGCGAAGTGAAGTTTTGAAAGTTTTGTAACACATGATCTTTCAAATGCTGGATATTTTTAAGTGATATTTTTGTTGCATGTACACAATTAATGGAGATATTGATCTATAGATAATTATAGGACTATTATGAAGTTTGGAATTGAATGAAGTTTAATTGAAAATTTTATATATATGTATATATATATATATATATATATTTATATATATGTATGTATATNCTCCTGCCTGGGCAACAGAGTGAAACCCTGTTTGTAATATATATATATATATATACACATCAATTTACAATTTTAGAGTTACACATTAGTATTTAAGCATAGCAAAAACATTATCAAAATTTAACGATCGTTACTGAGAAGAATAATGAAATTGAAAACTTCCAAACTAATTTGATAGGAAAAAAATATATTACTTGAAAAATTATTATTCGACTAACTAAACCATTATTCTAGTAATTATTCACAACTAATTATTCGATTAACTAAATCATGCGTACATTTATAAATATTTTACTTACCGAATTCAATTGAGTTCCTTGATTTTTATATTCGTGATTATTAAGAGATAAATTTCGCTTACGAGTGTGCCAAACATCCTTTGCCATAATGATCAGTGAATTATGAAAGATACAAGATAATTCTAAATTCTTCTAATGTATTTTGGAATTGTATTAACTTAATGAACCAATCTGTAATAATTTCTCTATCATCGAAGTATATTATTATAAGAAAATCTAAGCTATAAGGCCGAAATAATTTCATAGAGAATAACTATTTAACTATTTTTCATAACTCTTTATTGTTTCATTGATAATATAGGTATTTAAAAAAATGACATTCTTTTATTTGATTTTTATAATAGTTTTAATAACTAATTTATAAAAAGTAAATTTTCATCAGTAAACAAGTCAGTAAACAAGTCTCGCTAAAAAATGTCACGAAGTAAAATAAATTTTATTCAATGAGTAATTGCTTTGTCAAAAGAGAACATGAATTTTCAGTAATAATGATCAATATAAAAATAGATCGCAAAGTAAATATTATTTGTACATTAAAAATTAGTTTCATCATAAAATAAAAACATTATTCGATATAGATTTATTGACGTATTGAAATTCTTTTGACATATAATGGTATTGAATTACACGACTCTGAGTAATTGAGAAGACGCGAGAAAAAGAAAGCCTTTGTTCATTATAGATTATTGACTTATTGAAAATATTTTACAATATGAAGTTATTAAATTAGAAGATTCTGAATGAACGAGAAGATAACAGATGAGGACAATAACTAATTAAAGCATCATTGACAGGTTAAACATATCTTTTTTGTGTTATTATTATTATTTTTAATTTAAAGGTTTGATTACTATAAACAGGTGTTTTGTTACTTAAATAATATTTTGTTTGTTTTATTGATAGAAAAATCAGTGTTTTAATTGTAAAATAAAACTAAACAAGAGTTGAGTTTTATTTTTTATATTATTTCAATTAAAATATCTTAATTTTAAAGCAACCTATATCATATTCATTGTTTAAATATATAGTATTTTTGAGAAGCTTTAATTTTTAATTTCCTTTAGTAAACTTTAGATTTTGCGTGTTATTATTATTTCTTATTTAAAGGCTTGATTACTATAAACAGATGTTTTGTTACCTAAATAATATTTTGTTTGTTTTATTGATAGAAAAATTAGTGTTTTAATTGTAAAATAAAACTAAACGAGAATTGAGTTTTATTTCTTGAATTATTTCAATCAAAATATCTTAATTTTAAAGTATAAAATATGTTATATTCATTGTCTTAATATTTGGTATTTTCGAGAAGCGTTACTTTTTAATTTCTTCTAGTAAACTTCACTTCTACAATAGTATAAAATTTATAAATGTTTAAAAAATGGCAGTTGACGCCATTTTTTAAAAATATTTATAATTCAAAACAGTGAATTTTTCCTGCAGAAAAGTAGGAGGAAGTATAAAGGTCTAAATAACTCACATTTTCTTACTGAATTCAAAAGTAATGAAATTTAGTTCATGTCTAACATATAATTGTAAAAATTTAAGATATTTGGGAGGATGTATCCGTAAAAATAGGCTCATATTCAATAATTATTGTGAAAAAAATTATTTCTCTACACTAGCGATAGATGGCTCTAAATATTTAACAGCTGTTATTTGGATAGCAAGTCTAAGAACAAAGATGGGCCAGTCATTCAAATGGCGGTGATACAATCTTCAATTATTCCAACTATTTCAAACTTTATTTCAACAATTTATAATTCAAAACAATGGATTCTTATTAAAAAAAAAACAACAAGTGTGTATGAAAATGTAAGTAGCAACCTGGTTTTTTTTATATTAAATTTAAGTATATTATTAAGTTTCAGTTCAATATATATACTAGGAAAATTTGAATGGTCAAATCTACCAAACTGTGGTAAAATTTATGGTGTTTCTGGTTCTATGGGAACACACCAAATCTCTGGCAATAATTTTGGTAAAATTAATAATGAAATATAATTTTTATAATATGGGATCAAATTTGGTGAATTTAGTAAAAATTTATAATTTTATAATGGTGACTTAGAACATGGCATAAAAACCATTTATTAGGTTAAATTTAGCTCTGAGTTTTAGATTTTTTGCTATATGTAAGGTAATCAGAACTATAACTTTGAAAAACAAAATTTCTGGAAAAAAAATGCCAATATATGAATAAAAAATTACTTAATGCTCTACCATATTTTAGTTTTTTAAACCAGAATTATGGTTTCATTTTACCAGAAATGTCATTACTATGCATTGCGTCAATTTTACCAGAATTTTTTTTCTCTGTGCGTGATGGCAGAGATTTAAGATATTTTTGTGTGCATACAATCATAAGAAAAATCATATTCAATAGATTTCAATGCATATTGTGGGATGAATTATTTATCCTGACCAGAAACAGGTGGCTCTAGTTGTCTGACTGCTGCTGTGTGAATAGTAAGAGTTTAGGATGCATCAGAGCTTTTGAAATGAAAAGACGTCTATAAAAATGGTGTCGCCTGGATGTGCGATCAATTATTCGTTTATTGTGTTCAAACTGGTAAACTGAGTAAGGGTTTTAACATGATAATGCCAGGCTTCAAAATGCTCTCAAAATTCAAAATTTCAGGAAAATCTCGATCAGGAAGTTTGGAACCAACCCCTCAGATTTGGTGTCAAGTAAATGTTTCCTTCTTTAGAGATTAAAATATCGATTATCTGAGGCAAGGTTCTTATTTTCTTAGTAATTTTTCATTATGTGTTTTTCTATTTTTAATTTTCCAATTCTGGGTTATTATTCAATCTTTGACTACGGCTGATCATTTATTTCTTGTATTTGAATTTTTTGTTTTTATTTAAATAAATCATATAACTTGTAAACGGTTATTGTTTCATAAAGAATAATTCATTTTAAATGGATAATTAAGGTTGCCAAATATTATTAGGCGTTTATTTATTTATTTGTATATTTATTTATTTGCATATTGTTGTCAATATGCAAATAAAGTTTCATTTTTCCTCTCCTTCTCAAATAAGTTGCGCGAGTTGCGTGATGTAATACAACGATTTCCAGATAGGGGAAATAGATATATATTTGTTGAAGAAGCTGACTAGTTGTTGGTTGATTCAGATGTGTAGCACTGTGTGTGCGAACTATTGTTTCCTCATATTATGTTCTAATAAATACCTTATTTGCCGGCATTAGCCTCTATGTTATTCAATCAAACAACACATATTTATTTATTTATTTGTATATTTATTTATTTATTTTGCTTTTCGTACTCTAACTCTGAAAAAATGTATAAAACCATACTGAAATCCACAAATTTATTATTTAAATACTTATTTTACAAAACTCTAAAATCATGAAAAGGGATTTGGGATTACAAAGATATTACAAAATACTACAAAGGTAAACTTTTGAGGCGGAGAGATAGTAAAATGAACATAAGAAGCAATAAGAAAAATATTCAAATTACCATTCATTAAATACTTGTGGATTTTTACAAAATTTGGAATATATATATATATATAGAAGAATAATNATTTATATTGCTTAATGTGTGCTATTTTCGTTTAAATTTTTTTGAGTGTCCTTCACACTATTGCATTGATATATTTTGCTCAATTTGAACTTGACGTATTGCTGCAAAATAACACCAAGAAGTTCGCCGAAGTATACTAGCGAGCGAAATGCTTATAAACATAAGCGCACTTATAAAAATCCTGTTTCTCTAAAATATGAGAGTTAGCAATATAAAATATGAGAGTTAGCAAAATAAAATATGAGAATTAGCAATAAAATATGCTAATTCTCATATTTTATTTTACCAGTGTATTTTTACTTCAGATTTGTTTTCTTATAATATTTGTATTTCTTATAATAATCTTATAATTCTTATGGTCTGTAATTAACGTAGCAAGCTTTATCGTCTTCCGACCATCAAAATTGAGACAAAAAATTTTTTTATCTTAAAAGGAAAATGATCATTTCTTCTCTTTTGAAATTTTTAAGTATGTTATTCTTTTTGAATAAAACTGTATACCATATTCCCTCTATTTATTAAAGTTACATCAAACCGGTAAAATAATTACGAACTAAAAGAAACGATTCGAAAGAGACTAGGGCAAACTTTGTGTTGTGTTTGAATAAATCTCAAGTATAGATGTAGAAATGGGCAAATTGTAGTTTCAATTCTATGAAGGAAAAAAAAATCTCCCAGATTGTCTAAACAGAAATTAAATTTTTTTTAAATTTTTCGTTTAGAAACTGATAAATATTCTTTATTCTTAAAAAGTTGTATTTTAAAATTTTTGTTACGCATTGTATTACGTTGTTCTGTGTTATGTTTGAATAAATACCAAATAAAGATGCAGTAATGGACGAACTGCAGTTTCGGTTGTATAAACCAAAACTTTCCTTCGTCGTAAAACAAAAAAGGAAAATAAATTTTTCATTTTTCATTAACATGCCGATGAACCGAGGAAATTTGCTTTCGTTTTAAAAAGTTCTATTTTAAAATGATTTTTTCTCCGGATCTATTAAACTAATTTATCACCTTTGAATTTAGTGTATATTTAAAGGTTTATGAAAATACATGTTTTGCAGTTTTCTATAAGATGTGAAACAATTAATTTAAGAAGAGTAATTTTCATTTATCAAACAGAAATCCTTATTTTCATAATTAAGATACATTCAGAGTTATGAAACGGTATTATCTACATTTCCATGGTATAAACAAAATAATACATTATATTTCCTTTCGCGCATAAAAGAAGCCTAACAACACTTCCTTGTAATACACGTGACGAAATGATAAATTAGTTTTATGATCATTTCGACTATATCCAAAACTGCTATTAAACTCATTCCTAGCCACATCACCAAACAATTCAGCATTGAAGAGAACATTTCAGATGCCTGCAAAACGAAAAATAATTATTAACAAATTTTAAAAAAAGCTTACATAGAAATACTTATAATTATACTAAACATTCGTACTAAATTTTCTTAAAGTAGAACATTTTTCATGCGATTCTTGAAGAAGTACACTTTAAACCATTTAGGACCAAATTGCAGTAAAATTTACCAAAACTCAGGGTGCCAGTACTTTTCTTCCGCAAAATTCATTTTTGCCGTAAAATTTTACAGGGCAAAATATTTTATCTATCGACATTTCCACATTGATATTTATAGTAAGATCATTGAATTACTGTAATTAAATAAATATTACTATAAAATTATGGTATAGAATTTTAAGATAAAAAGGGATTTTATTTGTTTTTTTTCAGAATGCCATTACGTTTTATCGTAATTTGATCTGGAATTTTTTGAAGTGTATCACTCACACATGGTGTGTATAATAAAGAAATTTTAGAATTTTATGTTATAAATTTGATTTTATTAATATAACGAGAGGGATATTTTAGACAATAAAAAAATGTTTTTTTCATTAAGATTTTTTTGAAAATGCACACACATTTTCTTTTTATCGTTGACAACCTAGCAGTGTGTGCAGGTATAAAGCACCTTTTTATAATTGTAAAATTTTTTCTTCGATCCTGGAAAGTTAGGGATATTTTTTTATAAATATAGTACATTCTTGTATATTCTGTGATTTGTTTTAAAGCAGTGATTATTCATCACTGCTTTCAATTCGTTACCCAAATAAACAAAATATATCCCAACGTAATCACAACTCTTTGCAATTATACGTCAGCTATTTCTGGTTTGTCAGAAAAACTGTTAAGCGTTAATTATATATATATATAACTTGA
>NC_092212.1:69240705-69287934 GCF_043381705.1 Parasteatoda tepidariorum
AAATATTTTTCAAATATTTTACGATTCAAAAAAATAGGCACTTTCATGACCGTTTTCTTGAAAATTAACCGATTGTTAGGGGGTTAATGACTTCATTAAATTAATAGTTTAAAGAAAAAGCAAAGCTATTATACGGTGGGGGGTGGATCTGATTTTCTATAAAATATTTTTTTATGCAGTTCCATAAAAAATAGTTTTTCTTCTATTCAAAACATTTTTTACTAAGTATAAATTTTTTTTTTTAATTTTGCTGTTTGGCGTAACGTAAGGTTTAAGTTTTATACAAGCTTCAATCTGGAGTGAAATTTCTGACAGAGTTTGACAGCTTTTATTTTCAGATAAGACTCCAAAGCATGCTTTTTTTTTTGTTTTAACCGTAACGGTTTAAAAAATAACGCCTCTCAAGATGTTAAATTCTGCCTTTAAAAATAACTTTTAAATATCGATCCATTCTGACATTGGCTTCGTCAAAAGTTATTTTTTAGAAACTAAAAAAAGTTAAATCTTGAAATATATATATAAAAAACTGAGTTAAACGAACTTTTCAGACCATTATTATACAGAAAAAAAGTAATGTCTGAACTACCAGAATATGGTAAAATTTACCGTATTTTTTGCTCTACAAAAATCTGTAATTTTTACCGTAGTGCTTTAGAAATATCTTTGGTAAAACATAAGAATTAAATATGGTTGCATAATCTGCGATAACATTTGGTAAATGTGGAAAAAGTTGGTAATTTTTGTATGATATAAAAAACCACTAATTCGAATAAATTTGCTTTTAAGTTTTGTATTTTTTTACTAATTATGGGGTAAAATGTACTATAATTTTGAAAACCTTAGTTCCCGGTAAGCCGTTACCATACGAATAGAAAAATATAAAATCAATGACTTAAATATTATATAGGGGAGAGTCGGGTAACCCCGCCCAGAGTCAATTTCATGTGTATAAAATATTTTTTCAAGTCAATGGGCCATCGGACATTAACCTAGGCTAATCGAAATTTAATACTTGCATTAAAAAACCTAAAATGGAGCTCGAGTGATATTTTTAGTACACGAAACTTTTGCTAAACGTCACCATTTCTCGTGACCTAACAAAACCAGGGTTTAATAAAAACCTTTTGCGAAATTGGTGATACTTAGAGCAAGCTAGGTGTCAAGAATTTAATGTGCTCAGAATATCGTTCCAACCCCTTTTCAGGTTTTTTAATGCGATGATTATGTTTCGATCAAAATGTTGACACTGTAACTGTAATCGTGAGAGTTACCCAGTCGTTTTTGATATCATTCTTGGTCACCCATGTACAAAATTTTATTCCGTTCACTCAAACGGTATTCTTTTTAAAGATTCATATTTAGACTAAGTTATTTCATAATCAGTCTTTATTCTTTCACGTGCATAAGAAGAAAATAACGAAACGCTTTGAACATTTTTGAATAACTTACCTGTATCTCAGGATGATAGAGGGTCCTTTTTACTTTGAATTTTTGGAATGAGAAAGTTAAATCAATATTTTGTAACCTAGTGCATAAAAAAAATATTTACACTTTAAAATAATCAATAATCAAAAAATCACTTAGTTGCAATTAAAAAATGTAACTTTTTTTTGTGTATATGAAAGAAAATTTTCTAACTTAAATATGCTGCATATTTTATGATTTGCATGCAAATATTTTTTTATATATAATTTATGTCAAATTTATCCAGTTTGAAAAATAATAAACTCAATTTAGGATATGAAACTGTATGGGTATGCATATTAAATACTCCATTCCGAATTGCATAATTTAAATAATACACATTAAAATTTCACTCATTAGTTAGTCCAAATTTGAACTACATTTTAGAAGCAGGTATGGCACAGATAATCCATGATAACCCAGTGTTAAGGCACTCTGTAAAATAAGAAGTTCAATCCACAAAGATAGCTTGAAGCTTATCCAGTTTTGCACTGATTTGTAGTAACTTGTTTAGCTCCTAGATAGGTTATTGGTTGGCATTGCGTATTCAGCAAACAGTGCTGACCCTTTTAGTTACTTGGAGTTACTAAAGCCTCTAACTCCGAGAACAAGCCTCCAACAGGCTGTTGCTGGATTTCTTTACTTTTACTAAGCGCTAGTTGCAGAACATGTTATTTATACCGTTAATAATGATAAGATTATTGCTTTTGTGTTAAAACAATACTGTACTTGTAAATACTAAGAAAATTTTGAACGAAACAGGATTCATTTCATGAATCAGTTCCAAGTTATTCTAAACAAAAACATCAAGTTATGAAAACGCAAACGTGCAAGTTTTATTTTTCAAATATATTCACGAATTGCCTAAAAATGAACCAGGAGTTTTTGTGTGAATAAAATGGGAGAGAAATTATTTTATATGATATTAATAGTATTTATAAAATTAAGCTACTAAATAATACATAGTTATTTAGTAACTCACCTCCATGTTAGTAGCTTAAAAATAAGATAGAATAAATCTTTTTCTGTAAATTATAATTTTGCATCAATTTGTTTTGATTTTTGCTTAGAACTCTCTTAAGGGCAGTTTATGTGGGGACAAAATAGTGGTATTTCTGGTATGTATTTCCCGTTCATTACAAATGCGGATTAGTTTCGCTCAAAATTCCTCGATGAAAACAAGGTTGTTCCGACTTTTCGCTTGTCTACTGCGATGAGTACACAGTTATAAAGCTCCGGCGTTAAACCATGCATCCATCAACTGCACAGTTGTGACTTTTGATAGTGTTATTTTTGTCTACGTATTACCGTTGAGGTGTTATTTTCAACTAAAGATAAGTTTTAAAAGGAAAATTTTGAAAAAGAAAAGAATTATATTTCCTATGCTTAGATTGCATTTAATTTTTGTAACTTCTTTCCCGATGTTGATAATTCAGCAAGTTGTGCTGGACATTGCAGATTACATAATTATCATTGGCTTATTAATAAGACAATTTGATGAAATTACAGAAATTGAGTTATTGATATACTTACATACAACCTTCATTTTTTGAAGGACACTGAAAAGAAAACTTACTATAAGCGAATGAATTACTTTAAATCTCACATAAAGTTTAAAGTATTTTTTAAGCTCTTAATTAATATTGTAATGTAGCATTTTAGAAATATATATATTTTAAATAGGACATTTTAATAGTTATACCGAATCCACTGATTTTAAAAGTCATTCTAAAATTTTTATTAAGAGATTCAATATCAAACGGGAATTTGCTAAGTTTACTATGGCTTGTTAAATTCTTTGAGCAAACACATTCTTATTTTAAATAATTAAGAATATAATGTAATTTTTTGCTGACACAATTTTGAAGGAAAATTTATATATATCCGAAAATTGCTAAAACTATTACCAGTGATTTTTATGACTGTTCCGTTTTGATTACGAACTGTATTTGACAAATTAATTAGTGATAACAACTTTATTCTTATTTCAGGTTAGCAAGGCTATGTATGTTATAAAAACAACTTAAAATTAAATAATAACATTAAATATGTATTGCCATAACAATTTCATTATGTTAAAAAGAAAAAAATCTTTTAAAATCTATCGAGCATAATAATTCAAAAATTTAACGTACCTCCTATTTTGTGATATTTTATACTTTTGCTGATTTCTCTATATTTTTTTCCACATGTTTTTTTTATAAAATCTTTAATTTTAAAATGAACTTAAAATGTATATTTAATTTGATTTAAGTAGCTTATATTCTCGAGTGAATATTCTCCGATGATAAAAAACGAAATTCCTTTTTAAATATAACAATCCATAAAATTCAAAGAATGCTTACTTTGAGATTCTGCTTTCCCACTTCTACGTATTTAACTTCATAGGAGGATTCACTAAAAGTAACCATGATTAAGATATTAAATCACTGAATAATTATTTCCGATTTATTTTGTATAATTGAATCAACATTATTTCTTGTGTCATTAAATTTGATGAATAATAAAATAATATTTAAAAATTACGTTCAGAAGACAAAAGAGAAGGTGAGTAACTCAACAAATGTAATTGTTATAGAAGCAAATTAAATTTAAAAAAAACTTCATAATTTAAATTTTGCATCTACGGAAAATAATATTATTCGGAATTTAATTGATCAAGTCCATGTTCCATTTTCGAAACATCGGCATGTAAATGGTCAAAAATAAAGCATTAGTTCTGAGTACAATATGATAAAATAGAAGCAAAAATATTAAGACAAAATATTTTTGAGAAGAATTATTAAATCATAAATAGCTATAATAATAATTAGTTTAAGAAAAAAAGCTATGTTTAAAGAAAGATATTTACACAACTAACAACTGTGCTTAGAAAAAAGCGTTATTAAGAAGAAAACAGCAATTTTAATACTTCATTTCTTCATCATGACATGGAAAATAGCTATCCTTTAAATAGTTTCTAAAAGGAAATAATAAGTTATAAATCATAAAATTCGTTCAAAATTTTTTTTTAAAGAAAATAAAGGTTATTTTATTAAAAACAAACACTCTTCTGTCCGATTAATTTGCTAGTTTATAGATGTACGCGAAACAATATTTTTCGGCTCTAAATTAAAATTTTTAAGTCCAAAAAATACGTCAAGCAAAACATACTAAAAAAAATTTCTTTTTGTGCACATACATTAGATAAGATAAATAAACATACTTACTAACAAGCCGGCGAACATTCCATCGTACAACTGTCGATAATTTTATCGGTTATTGATGTTTCACCTAAAAAGTATAGCATTTATTATCGTTTAAGCTCTGTGAAAAAATTATATTCAAAAATAAGATAACTGACGTACCCTTCCTTGCATTATGTTAAAAAAAATCAGTTATACGTGTATGTGAAAAAGTAAATAAATCTCACTATCTCCATGAAACAGAGATTGATCTATGACAATTCTGTATGTATTTGTTGTTATTGTTTCTATTGCCTGCATGTGAGCAAGCCTGCTTGGGAAACCAAGCAAATTTAAGGCAGTGGGAGCGTTATTTGTTTTTCAGTGGTGCAATCTATTGCCATGAATACGAATTCAGCCGTACATACACGTCATAGACCGTCTTACAGGGCGGACTCATTCATACATTCATTCATTTATCCACAGACCGTAATTTTGATCAAAACCAGAGATTGCTCAATCTCCAATTCAGTATCCCTAGATGTATTGTTTTGTTATTAGAACTTGGAGGACTTAGTGACCCCTACAGATTTAGCATGTGCCTGCCACCATTTAATACACGGGGTTTCATTGACTGGCGGGATTAAACCATTCGTTCTCACGAACACACGAGTCCAACGTCCTACCAACCAGTATATATTTATAATACTTTAACTAAATATTTGAAAACATAATTTATGTCCCTTATTTCTCTATTTTAAATGAGAAAGGAATTGGGGAAAGGAAAATATTAACCATAATTGAACTAATAACAAGCATTTTTTAAAAAAAAGAACTCGTCATTTTTAATATATGATAGCACGGTCAACGTGTTATAAGCTTTATTGTCATACTTTTTGCTAAAACATGCAGATATCAAGCACTTAAAATTACCAAATAAATTCTAAAATATTGGTATATTCTAAAGAAAAGGTGGTTATTTTATCTTGATGCTTCAGAGTTTGGCATAGGAGTCTTTCTTCACTCTTAAATTTATTCTTCACGTTATATTTATATGTATATACACCCTTGTGCAAATTAATTGAAACAAACTCAATAAATTCAGAAAACTAAGAGAAAATGCTATTTTATTTAAATTTATACAAACTCAAAAATTTTTAGTACATAATATGATCTCCACGACACTTTATTAACATTTGGACACGATTCGGCATGGATTCCACTAATTTTTTACAGTCATTTATAATATTTGTGTCCTTGTACCACACATGAATTAACGCCGTGATTAGCTTCTCCATAGTTGTACAGTCCATATTTAATAGGCGATTCTTGCATATGGCCCAGAGATTCTCAATTGGGTTGATATCTGGAGAGTTCCCTGGCCATTCAAATGTCTCAATTTGACTCTCAGACATGAATTTCTTGACAATTTTGGACGTATGGCAAGAAACTAAATCCTGTTGAAAAATCCCTGTTCCATCAGGGTATCGTTTCTTCAACTCTGGAACAACTTTTTTACCCAGAATAGTAATGTACTGCTCAGAACGCATCATACCGTCAATAGGCTGCAAAGGTCCAACCCTACTGTAACCGAAATAACCCCAAAACATCTTCTTTAAAAAACACGAAAAAAAAAGTTTGTTTCAATTAATTTGCACAAGGGTGTGTATATATATATAGGTATGGTAATATGGTAGGTATGGTACATGGTATGGTAATATGGCATGGTATGAAGGTGTGGTAATATCGATTTTAATTTTGCAGACAAGAGTTTCTGATAAACCATTAATATAATGAAAAGAAAAATTAAAAGTAAATGATTTAAATACTAAAAATTTTGATTTATTTACCTAAATTCTTTATTTTTTTAAATTTTTTTAATCAGCATGAAAATTTATTTGCTTGAACTTTTTTCTCAGTGTTTATGTAAATAATCTTTGGTCTAAACAATATGTATATACAACGAAAATTTAAATGCCTCTCCTCAGAGATGATACTCTATGTAAATGTAAAAAAAAAGGAAAAAAAATGATAAGTAAATAAATAAATAACAAAAGAAAATTGGAAACAAAAATCTGTCTATCCAATACTTGTTGACTGAACGGCTCATTCAACATAGCAGTAAGAATTCAGAAGTAGATATCTGCTCAAGACATTTAACTAGGTCAGGGTCACAAAGTCCTAGTTTTCATAACAAATCAACACCTCTGGGGGTAATGAATAGAGACTCATTGTTCTCTGGTTAGGTTTAGGACAAAATTTAAATGGCCTGTAACCTATGTCTAGCAAAAAACCGTATTCTTGTCGATAGATGGCGCCACTGAAATAAAGAAACGTACCTCCAGTGTTTTAAATTTGCATGTATTGTAATTAGAATTTTGAACAATGAATTTTTTAACTTACCTGCAGTACAAAGCCTTTCGTAATGAGGATAGTTAACATGTTGGTCTACGCATCTTCTTTCAGCTCTGACTTTGAGTAACTTACATTGTTCAACGCATTCCTGTAAATGCCCGAAGTGTCATTAAATCATTAATCACAAAAAGAGAAATAAACTAATAAATAAATTTTTGAAGTATAAAATTAATGGAAACCTAGATGACAGGACTTAAATTTATTAATATGCAAAACTATGAGGTCAATATCATTCAATCATTTCACATAGTCAATCGCTTTAGAATCTACATAAGTGGCACTATTTTGCTCTGAATACAAAAGCATCGCCATTAAGTCTTATGATTCTAATGCGTGCCAAAGTTGAAAACAATGCTTTCAAATAGTAATGAATTGTTTGGAAATTGTCTATTTGTAAGGACTAAAGATATATTGCTTCAATTACAGGCAAAACCGGTGTATAAACGAAACATATTTCAATTACAGGGACTCAAAGCCTTCTCTTATAATTATAAAAACACTTTCTCGGGCATACTATGTTTTATATCAAAAAACAATGCATAATAAATTTAATTAAAACATAAAATATTGAAAATTATGTTTTTACAAGAATTCTAGTTCTATCTCTACTTACATGTCTATTTAGAGGTCCATAACCACCATTTCTTCTCCATAAGCTTATATAATCTTGACAGTTAGTGTCATAAGGTCTGGGAAGTCTTAGAGCTTCAGTCTAAAAATAAGCGTATCAATGCTTATTTACTTCATTTTCTAAATTATCAATTAACGAGTCTACCAATTGATGTATATCAAATTGATTTTTATTTTATACTTTATATTTTATTATTTCTAAAACCGTCAACCCATTTTTTTGGGTTCTGTAAATGCTCTATAAATGTCAATGCCGTAGCCTTGCAATTTTGAACCCGATCCAGAAGACAAGGGAACCCCTGGATCAAGTATTGGGATAAATTTGACTTCGTGAAGGACTTTTCGATGAAAGTAACCCGCATTTGCGTTACATGGAGAGGAAAACCACCAGAACATCCAACGGTTAGCATGACGGCAAAGTGACTCTAACCCATGATCCGTCTACCATGATCCGAGGATATTTCACGTCAGCTCTGTGGTCGGTGTAAGCCGGATGGGGATTCGTATAGACCAGTTGTCACTGGGATTCGAACCCGGATCACGTCATTGGAAAGCGAATGCTCTATCCCCTGAGCCACCACGGCTCTGACGGAAGATATAGAAAGAGAGTAATAATCTAAGTTAAATTCAACCTTATTTTAAATTTAGACATAGTGAAGAAAAACATTTCTGACTTTGCTTCGCATAACATAAATTTAATGTATTTTTATTCATTTATATATTTATATACTTTTTTTGTTTTTCAATGTTACATTTTATTGAACCAAAAGATTGTTTGACTAAGACACGGTAAAAATCTTACGAAAAATACAAAAAATGAATGCTTATAACAATTTAAAAAATATACTGGTAAAGTAAACACATTTTTCTGATGATTAAATGAAAATATTATACTGCGATTTCAAGTATTGGTTTTTTAAAGCATTGTATGGGCAACCATCAGCTAAGCTATCTCCCTCAAAACAAAAGAAAAGTTAAGCAGCTATTTTTAAAATCATATCAGGCACTTCAAAAGAATGCACATCATGTTGACCACATATCTATCATTCCCCCTGACCTCCTTTCTCGACAACTTACTATTAAAAACAATATTCTCTCTTATTACTGATATGAAAAGTTATTCATTTCTTTTTCTTCTTGAAACCTTGTTATGATTTGAAAATTTGTAGTTCAAACATTAAAGTTTTTATTTTTGTTTAACTACTACAGACCTGCCAACTTTTAATCCCTTCCATTATCATTTTTCCCAGTGGTATTAAAATGGAATTAAAACTTCAATTTTAAGCAAATACGTTGTATTTGAAAAAAATTAAGTCGACAATCATGATAGTAACGCATATTAATATATAAGCTTAATTTTTGTAAGAATAGTGGTGATCAAAATCATTTAAAAATTAAATTTATAAAAGAAAAAATAGTATATATTTACTACCACTTTAAATATGAAAATAAAATCTCCCGCAAAATCCGGGAGAGTTGGCAGGTATGCTACTATATCCTAAAACAAGTATACCGTTAATTTTTATAACCTTTATGTCATTTAAAGGTCTTATGAATATTTACTTTTCCACTTAAATTCATTTTTGTAGTATTTTACAGTTTTACCGGAATATTTTACAGTTTAAGACTACCTGTTTCCTCGAGTTTGAAAGTTATTTTAGTCTTAAAGTTGAACATTTGGTCTTTGTTATTTTCGTCTTATTTGGTTTATCTTATCCTGGTCATGTAATTCTGGTTTATATTTTGATCACCACTTTTAGAAAATGTCACAAAAAAAAATCTTTATGTCATAGTTTTTAATTTACATACGAAAATCAGAGCACTTTAAACTATAGTTTAACTTGTGAGGTACAAACTTTTCGTTCAATAATTTATAATTTCTAGTGGTGGGGAATTGTAAACATAATATTGTATTTTAATGAGATTAACGAAACACATCATGTCAGGACTCTTAAGAATAAGATGTAGCGATGTGGATTAAAGCAAGATAAACATTGCAGAAAACAATACAATCCCTTCGTTAATATCAAAAACGTCACGTAATATGTTTATTTTCTTTTCATACTATTTTAGAACAGACCGAGATTAGCTTTTCGTTTTGAAGGATGAAAATTTATTTTGGGTGCATTTTAAAAGCGGATTTTAAATTAGTATATTTTTAGAATTGTATTTTTAGAACAGTAAATCACATTTTCAATTATATCTCAAATGATTCTGCTAATTGACTCCCAGATCGCATTAGCTAATACACCTCAAACAAAGTGTAATCTGCAATAATTTAATTTTGTTTAAATAACTTACGTGTCTGCCTAATAATACACACGCATTTAAATGTGAGCTTATAAAGCATAACTAATAGCCAAATTTCTGCCTAATTACGCAGCTATGAAATGAGATGTCCCTTTTTTCCATTATTATTTTATATCATTATAGTAATTATATTATTCCATTATTACAGCTACAAGAAATGTTAGTGCGTGTTTTGTAATTAAAAATGATTATATTTGAAATATTACTGGTGTTTAGTCCAATATACTTACCATTGACACCAAAGCTCTATATTTAGTTCCTCCTCGAAGAGCGATTCCGTCTCTTAACGGATTTGCCACCTGTCTGCTATCATGAACTTCGACATATATTAAAACGGAATCATCAAGATAGAAGTATTCTTCTTGTAAGGTATTCAAAACAAACTGGTATTCTAAATGTTTATACATCAGAAATTACATCACTATAAAGCAACAATCAAATTACAACTTATATTTGAGCATTGATATATTCAATGCTCAAATATAAGTTGTAATTTGATTGAATATCAAATTACAACTTATATTTGAGCAGAACGAATAAACATGTTTTGAATTATGTGTGCCCTAATGAGTTTAGAACTGAGTATTCTTTTTTTAATAATTTTGAACTTTTCATTCACGCCTAAAAAAAGAGTTATTGAAGTAGGGTTAGTGAACTCAACAAAAATTTATATTGTTTTAGCCAAATTTTGCTTTAGAAAATCAATATTTGTAGTTGATGACTTATTAACTTCTCCTTACCAACTAAAATCACATTAATAAAAAGTACTCTATATTTAAAAAGTAAATCCAAAAAATTTACCAAATAAGTGCAAATGCAAACAGTAATTCATAAATTTTTCATTTATATTTTTCTTATTACTTGTAATTTTTTTCATAATTATTGTCTTACAATTTACAGCAAAGCCCATTTTGAGAGAACAATTAATTTTAATGCAGATTGTTTAAATACAAGAATAATGTGTTTACCACATGTGTTATGTATGCATCTTAACTTATTATAAAATACTTATTTCAATTCTTTTAACACCAGCACAAGTTAAAATTAAAAAAAAAAGTAATTTGTGATAGGAAATAAATTTACTGAAATAAGTTGGATAAAATTCAGGCCTAGAGTCAGGTTTTCCTATTTCTGTGCCAACTGTGTAACAAATAGCAGGTTGATTTTCATCAGTTACCACTGGAACTGCTGCAATGTCACTTTTTCTAAATAAAATAGAAAATAACATGAAATATATTAGTTATATTTGTTTTTAGTTAAAAAAAAACATTTTTATTAGAAATATTTAAAGTTTACTTTGGAAAATTGAAATGTGTAAATTAATATTTCTCTGAAATTAATGTTGAAATTTTTATTTAATTAAGTTGTTTTAGTTGATTTTATAAATGGTTTTTATCTAGACTGTCATTTTCTCTGATAATACGGATAATCCTATTTTAAGAATATCAAAAATACGAATTAACCGCTATTCACCGTGAATTCACGCACATCAAATTTTAAAGGTTCCAGGAAGAAAATTTATGTAAAAGTTAAGTTTCAAAGAAATTTCTTAGTTTTTTCTGTAAAACAGTCTTTAGGTGCTAGAGTTAATGCTTTGAATGATACCGAAAGCTAAAATATTTTCGTTTTACTAGATTTTAAGACAAAAGTCATGATGATGTAGCAGTTAGAATATCTGTTGTAACATTTGTTTACAGTTAAGTGTTTTTGCTTTTTGCTTTTGGTCACCAAATGCAGAAACTTCATTCTAATTTCTCTCAGTCTTTTACAGCCTAAAATGCAGTGATTTCTGGTTCTATTTAAGCAATTGAGCCAGTTCTGAAGCGATGTATTCATCTACCACCATAGCGCTGCTTAACAGCGCGTTGCTTCAGCGAAACCTCTTTTTTGAAAAGAAAATAATATTCCAGCTAGTTCAGAAAAAATTTAAATTTCCTTTTGAAAAGATATTACCTCGGATAATTTTTTCAACAAAAGCTTTGTTATATAATTATAAATGGTACCCAAAAACTCGCCCTGTCCACTGCGTGCTTCCTACTTTTTTCAGCAAAACGGGGGTGATTTGAGAAGGATAATCGAATTTCTTCTAGAAAGGCGAAAGAGACATATATCAATACATTTCGTCTCACTCAGTTAATTAGGCATTCTCGAGACGATAGAGAGTATGGGAGAGTGGGGTCAATTGTAACAGGATACGATTGTAACAGAGCAAAAATTTCAAGTGTCGGGTTCTAGATTTGGTTCCTAGGTGGCGCACAAGGTGTATTTAATAAATCTACATGTACACCCCTGCTGACTACCATTTTTATGCACTTTTGAAAGAGTTACATCACAAAAGATATTTTCACGCTACGTAAGTATTTTTTTTTTGGTATTAGAATATTATATTGTAACAAAGTAATTTTGTTTAAACAAATAAAAATTATTAACCGAATATGTAAGTGGACACCTTAATTAACATTTCAAAAAAAAATTAGTTTTGTTAATTAACTAGCATTGTTTTTAACAAATGAAGCTGAAATGGCGTCTTGGGGACGATTGTAACAATACGTAAAGGGACGATTATAACAGTTGAAAATAAATAATCTTATGTTTAGAAACCATTTCTTAACTCTTTAAGAACCACCAATAGTTTCCATTATCTCTTATATTATGTTGCATGTGCATTATTTTATTTGTCACCTTTCACAGCATAATTTAAAATTTTTAACCCCTTAAAGTTAAAAGTTTAACCCTTTAAGTCTCTGCTCATTATTATTTTTACTCCTAAAATATCGCTATTTTGTTCAATAAAAAAATATATCACAACTATGATAATATGTATAATTAACTGTGTTTTAGTTGAATTTATGGACTGTTACAATTGACCCCGTAAGTGGGGACCTTGGCGAACAAAGAGGCCAAGGTGCGGACAATTGTTACAAGTGCACGACTGTCAAAAATTGTTAATAACTAATATAATAACATTTAAAATAAGGTATTTTTTTTTCCAGTAGAGGATAGTCTACTTTACTCGTCTGTCAATTAATACTAATAATATATTGGATTTTTTGTTAGATAAAAGTAGTTAAGTAAAAAATGTTACAATTGACCCCACTCTCCCCTAGTTTTGAAGTTATATACGTTTTGTATACAAAAAGTACAAATTTGTCCTTATGCCTAGTTACACATCATCTGACATTGCTACATAAGCAAGTAAGACGCTGCTGCTATCCACTTTTTCACCTTGAATTGAATGAGGAAATGCGCAAGTGAATCGAAAAAGTAGCTCAAAAGTTACAAGAATTTTTCATGAATGAATTAAACTCACTACATTTGACTCGCACTTTACTATCTAGGATATCCAGTAATAGTCTGAACGTATGTAGTCTGATCTTGACGACTGAACTAATGGTTCAGAAGTTCTAGGCGTTTTATTTATAAAAAGTACAATATTGTTTCTGCATTTATTTATGCTTCTTACATTGATATACAGATACATAAGGTATAAGTATTCATTATTTCCTAAAATAAAAAGCTGTTTTTCGTATAAAAAATATTATTTGTGAATTGTGCTTATTATGAAGAAAACCCTTATAACTTCCAAACTATTATTCTGTTTTTCTCAAGATTAGTCTAATTCAATTCAGCATAAGTTACATCGGAAAATATGCCCTACATATTCAGGTAGTTCCTGGATAGTGATATTAAGTAAATAAATTAGTACGTGCAGTTATATATAAAAACTTATGTAGATTTTGATCTATTTATTCGATTTACTTGTGCATAGACTTATTCAATGCAATGCAAACAATGAATAGAAGCAATTTTTTTCTGGTTAGTTTGCAATATATGATTTATAAATATGTACAAGTACATATTTGTACTTTTTGTTACATAGATAAAATGCTAATAACTTCTAAACTATTGGTATGGTAGTCTCGAGATTGGTCTCATTCGACTCAGCGTGAAAAATACAACGTGAAATATATTCCGTCTTAAATATATTCTTTTTTATTTCTTAAATCAACCCTATGAAAGCCAGAGAAAGAATCCCTGAAAGAAAAAAGGATAGGAGAGTTGATGAGTTTTCTGGGATCATTTATAATAATATAATAAAGCTTTCTGTAGTTTCTATTTTAGACCAGGGTTCGAAAAAACTCAAAAATTTAACACGTCCACGAGGACGGCTTGTCCAACAATGCACCCGTCCTCCTTTGAAACTAACCCGCAGCTTCTAAATAAATAAAAATATAATTTTCTCTTATTTATTACTAATATTTATATAAATTGCACAATGAATTAGTAGTTACTAGGATTACAAATAAGGATTACAATATACAGTAATAAAAGAAATACTAGGTTACTAATAGTAACCTAGTATTTCTTTTACGAAATAATTTATTTCTTTTATGGAATAATTTAAGTGACAAAGGTCAAGTTATCTGGAATGTCAATTTATCCGAGGGTAACGCGTTTTTTAAATGAATGAAATATGACGTTTGCCAGTTCCACAATGAAGTCAATGATTTACAGAGGTTTCTGCACAGAAATCTAAAAGGGGTTTTCTATCTAGGTAGAGATTCATAATTGCGTTTAACGTTTCTTGTTTAAGACCAGTACTTAATGTGTTTTTTTTTGTTTTCTAAGTTCATTGCTGAAAAGCCCCTTTCAACCGCTGCAGTACTCCCAGACAGAGAACAATAACGGGAAAATGACTGTCCGCGCGGACGTCGGATTCGAGAAATTCGTTGTCAGCGGGGAATTTTTTTACCGCCGAGGACGGGCGGTTTTTCGAGCCCTGTTTTAGACGTTAATTTTTTCAAAGAAAGACTTTCTTTTTTACTATAGTTACTTGACTAAAAGCACGACTGTTCATAGTTCTTGGCAAAGCAACAAGTCACCGCTTTTCATAAAAACACTTTACAAAGAGGTACGGCATTACGTATACTGATTAAAATTCACTCGAAACAATCTGCTGCGTAATCTACAAGAATGGAAATCGGTGTTCAATGTATTTTGGCTGACTTATCTTTAAGCGTTCATTTGTATTCATTTATCTTATCCAACGTTACGAAAGGAGATCTCGCTCATAAAATCTAGTTCAAAAGCCTCTCAATCGGCAATCCTCACTTTTTTTTTACCTAATTTGAGCGAAAGCTCTTCTATATGTAAAAGGGAATACCTTTAGTTTAAAAGGGAATACTTTAAAAAGCAATCTTATTTAACGAAAACAATATTTTATCTATGGGATTTCTGACGTTAAGTTTATTACGTTATTTTGTTCTTTAATTGTTTTTAGAAAAATAAATACTCTGTGTCATTACACAGCTTACTTGCATATTAATATGAGAAGAAAGTGGAAACTGCTTCCCCCATTTTCATTTCTTTGTTTACATAAAACAGCCTACACAAAATATTTTCCTTACTTGCATTCAGATTTTGTCTGGTTGACAATTTTAATACATTTTTCAATAATAGCTGAAGAAGGTGAAATGGCACTTGTTAAATTCCATGAGAGAGTCCTAATATTCATATTGGTTTTTTCCAGAGGTATCTGAAATAAACAACGCTTGACTTTTTTTAATTTTGTGACACAAAAAGCTAATTCTTTACCGACTTATAATAGGCAAAACATAAATATTATCTTCATTCTTTCTTAAAGTTCAAAAGATTACTTCTTTCACACCCACAATAGAAGAAACATGTACTTTTTTACTAAATAAAAATACATAACGTTTTATTTACTAGAAACGGTTAACTTCTTCTTTGGCTATGAAAAGAGGGGATTCTTTATTTAAAAAAATGAAGCGATTGAGTTGTAACGTTATACATCAGCTTCAGTTTCAAATATCACTCACTATAAATTATTTCAGAAAAAACTATGTGAAAAGTGTTGGCACATTAAGTGCCTGTACATTTTATTGTATTTTTAGATTAAAATTTCATGGAACTAAAAATTCTGATACATCATACTTTTTACAACAATATTTACAGAATCACTCTAATTATTTATACAAATATTTCTGCAAAAGTTACGGTATAAGATCTAACGATAAAAAATTTTGCGTTAAAAATAGATTTTACTCTTGTTGCACTCCGCGTAGCTCTACTTACTGCCGTAATTTGATCTGGAATTTTATTCAGTGTATATTTTTAATCGCAATGGTATGAAATTTTATACCAAATGATGTCTGTCATCACCGAAGAATAATGGGATTCAAGCGGGACTTTAAGTAAAATGATCTCACCATGCTAGTATTTTTCAATTTTTTTAAAAAAGGAATTAATATTATAAAGACTTAGACATTCTACTTACACTTGTCATTTTATCGTCAAAAGTATTTCATTGTTCTTTATTAAGAGTTTTAATTATGAAAGCATTAGAATAATCGAATTTTTAGAGATCTTTACTCAAATCTTTTTTTTGTCAGAAATCATGTATTCTGTAAGACATAATAACTATAAATACGAGGGTTGTCCATAAAATAAGGTTCCCAAGGAGCTGCGGACGCTAGGAACGCTGTTAAGCGGAATTTGTTGAGACTGGCGTGTAACTTGGCTCCCTTTTCCCCTGTTCCCGACCCGGCGAGGTATCTACAACGTTAATTGTTGTCTTGGTAGCCGTGAAAGATGGAGCTTCCATTTGCTTCTCAAGCCAGGTGCGAATTACGCTCTGTGATTTGTTTTTGAGTGCAAAAAACGTTCCTCCGTTGGACATTCATTCCCAACTCTGTGAGGCGTCCGGGGAAGAGTGTATGAGTGTGCAACATGTGCGCAAATGGTGCAGAGAATTCAAAGACGGACTTACAGACGTCCATGACGAACAACGTTCTGGTCGGCCATCGTTTTCGGACGAAGCGATTGCGAAAGTGGAAGAAGCAATGCTGAAAGATCGAAGGGTGACGGTTTGGGACCTCAGCAAGATGATCCCTGTTGTCAGTAAGTCCTGCATTCACAACATTTTGAGAGACCGCTTAGGTTTGGGCAAGGTGGATCCCGAAAATGCGGACGGATGACTATGACAACAAACGGCAACGTGTGGAAGCCGCCTGCGAATTTCTTCATGCCTACGAAACCGATGGCAATGAATTTTTGGACTCTGTTGTCACTGGGGACGAGACCTGGGTCCACTACATGACACCGGAAACAAAAGAACAATCCCGTTAGTGGAAGCATCCAGGCTCGCCAAAGCCGAAGAAGTTTAAGCAAATTCTGTCTGTTTTAAGCTATCTTCGCGGAGCGGCGGCAGAGTTCTACGACTCAGGCATAAAGAAGATGGTACACCGCATGTAAAAATGCATTTATCTAAACGGCGATTATGCCGAAAAAAAGAGGGACATCTAAGCTTTCCAAACATGTATTATTTAATGCCAATAAACATGTTTTTCATTGTGAAAATTTGTTGGGAACCTTATTTTATGGACAACCCTCGTAAGAAGGTTAAAATTTGTATTTCTGTAGAAATTTTGCATGCTTTAATAGATATACCGCATCAAGTCCTATGTGAAGACAGATCATGGATGATAGCCATTTCATCATTTGTCGACCTTGAATCAAACGTTTTCTTTTGAACCACTACTGGTATGATTTTGGATTCATAGACTACAGCAAATTTTTTTGTTCCATGTGTTTTTTTCTGTCTATGTTTGTTCTCTGTATTGTTCCTTGTATTTACGTCTGTTTTGTATTTTAATCTTGTTAGTAGAAATAAATTACAACTAAATAATGTAATAACGTCATAAATAATGTCATTAGTAATATATATTTATATACATATATATATANATATATATATATATATATATGTGCCACAAAATAAGTAATTCACTTCTTTGCCCACGTGAGATGGATGAAAAAAAATATGGTCTGAATATGTTTTGTAAATATACAGGGTTATTCATAATTCCTTCAGCCTGTAAACTCCATTTTTCTCTTCTACAACTGGCTTCAGTGGTACATGTTACTGTCATCTACCGGCAACTGCTAAAATTAAAACTTGAATACTTTCGAAATAATTTCATGTGTTCTTTTTTGCCATATTCATCTTCGTTTTTTTTACTATAACAATTCGAAACCCCGGAGGAAATTATGAATAACCCTGTGTATAATGGGAGTACAAATAAGTTTCCGCCGTTTTCTATCAAAACCAAGCAGGCAGTTTATTAAGAAAAAATGTTTTAATCAAAGTATTCTTCAATACTAGATACTACTTTTCCCCTCTCTTTCTGGGATTATTTGGATACCACGTCTACCAAGGATATCCACGAATTGACCCATTCCTTGGTTTCTTCTAATGAAATAAATTTCTGATCATACAGACCATGTGCCATCGACCGGAATAGGGGATAATCTGAAGGGGCAAGATCTGGTGAATACGGCTGGTGGAGTATGACTTCCCATTGAAGTATTTCCAAATAGCAAAATTAATTCTCATGCAAAATTGATGTTCAATGTCTCTTGGCTTCAGTTCGGGTGGAACCAAACTTCCTTGTTTTTGGATCATTCCCAACAATTTTAAAGGATTAGAAATTGTTTGCTGAGTCATTTGTAATGTAAGAGCAATTTCTCTTCGAGTTTGGAACGAAACCTTTTCGAATACTTCTTCCAATTCCTTGTCTTCGTACAATTTCAGCCTTCCACTGCGTTCGTTGTCTTCCACGTCAACCTCACCGTTTTTAAACATCTGAAGGCTGCCACGAATAAGTACACAAGTGATGTTGAAATTATGCACACTATTCGGTATATCCTTTATGATTCTTTATTAACACCTTTTACTAGAATTAAAATTATTTATCTAAACTTTAATTAATTTTTTTATTAATTCCAGTTTTTGTAATACTATAAATCCTTTTACTTTTATCAAGTAGAAAACTAAGAAAATAATGCAAATTAACTTGCAATACTAGTTGTTATACCACGAAATATATATCTTAGTTCTTTTTTCAGGGCATTATTTTAAAGTGATGTGAAATAAAATCCTTTTACTCTCATCAAGTAGAAAAATACAAAAATAATGCAAATTAACTTGCAGTACTAGTTGCTATATCACGAAATATATATCCCAGTTCTTTTTCGGGGCATTATTTTTAAGTGAAGTGAAATAAAATCCTTTTACTCTTATCAAGTAGAACAATACAAAAATAATACAAATTAACTTGCAGTACTAGTTGTTATATCACGAAATCTATATCCCAGTTCTTTTTTTAGGGCATTATTTTAAAGTGATGTGAAATAAAATCCCTTTACTCTTATCAAGTAGAAAAATACAAAAATAATGCAAATTAACTTGCAGTACTAGTTGCTATATCACGAAATATATATCCCAGTTTTTTTTTCGGGGCATTATTTTAAAGTGATGTGAAATAAAATCCTTTTACTCTTATCAAGTAGAAAAATACAAAAATAATGTAAATTAACTTGCAGTACTAGTTGTTATATCACGAAATATATATCCCAGTTCTTTTTTCGGGGCATTATTTTAAAGTGATGCGAAATAAAATCCTTTTACTCTTATCAAGTACAAAAATACAAAAATAATGCAAATTAACTTGCAGTACTAGTTGTTATATCACGAAATCTATATCCAAGTTCTTTTTTCAGGGCATTATTTTAAAGTGATGTGAAATAAAATCCTTTTACTCTTATCAAGTAGAAAACTACAAGAATAATGCAAATTAACTTGCAATACTGATTGCTATACCACGAAATATATATCCTAATCCTTTTTAGGGCATTATTTTAAAGTGATTTAAAATAAAATTGAATTATTTAGCATTTTCATTACGTAGTTTCCACATGAACTTTTTGTGTATTCATTAAAAAAATATTTTTCATTGTTTTATTAATCATCTCAATGCTTGAAAAACTTAAATAAAAAGTTCAAGTTTTTACTTACTTTTTTTTGTATTTTATCTTCTGGAAAGCAGTATCGAGGATATTTCTCACAGAAATCGTCAGCATCATAGGATATACACTGAGTTGCAAATTTTTCACAAGTTTTTTGTAAACTGAATCTAAAATTATACATGTCAAAGAAAATGTAATTTATTTTAAACCCGCATTTTAAACTAAATCAAAATCAATTTTTTGAATTGTTTCTTATTTTTCGCACCAAGATAAAAGTTTTATAAGGCTAAGCCTTACAGTCAATATTGATTTAAGTTACTATTAATTTCGATTAGGGCGGAATGGATGAGAAGATGAGTAATAAAATATTTTAAGATGCATTATCATGATCATTGTTAAATAAAAGTACAACCATGCGTTAACTTTTCAAACTACTGACTTACTTTTCATTTTTTGATTCAGTTTTAATAATAAATTCTTAAATATTCTTATTATCCTAACATCTCTTTTTTAATATTTCTTTACAATACGTATTTTATCTCTGTCTGCTTAAAAAACATCTACATGATTATATCAAAAGCGAACAAATACCCTATGTTCTGGCAAGCTCAAAAACTGCTCTAAAATTAACAAAATTTACATTTAATTACATTAAGAGGTATGGTAAAAACTACCAGAATATGATACACTTTACCGTTTTTTTTGCTCCATGACACTATAAAAAATTTGGTCATTTTTCCGAAGACTTTGGTAACGGTTATTTTAAAATTAACACTAAAAACGGTTTTATAACATATGTGATCAAATTTGGTAAATTAGCTTGTAAGTTTCTTATGTTTCTCTAAATGTTAATTAGTTAGAGAACCAGAATTTTCAGTAAACATTTACCATATGAACGGAAAAATTAGCAAATGAATTATTACCACACATTTTGGTTTTATGAGAAAGAATTTTTTTTTCTACCAGAAAAGTCAATATCTTACTGTCTGATTATTTTACCATAATTTTTTCTCTGTGTAAAAAAATTAAAATGAATTAATACTGAATATTTATACAAACAACACAAAAAGAATAAATAAAACTAATGTTTCAGATTGGCGCGTAGAAATATGTCTCTTTAAAAACAATTGAAATATTATTTTTCAAACAGAAATTAATTTGAGAACTAATTTCCGAAGTACAATGAGTTAATAAAGTTAATAAAGTTTCAGTTAAAATTCAGTTAATAAAGTTTTCTAAGTTTTCTAAAATGTTTGCGCTTGATAAAATCTGAGCTTACCTGTTGTTGCTACAGAATGTTATAGCTGGTAAAATTATATGACTAGGACTAAATTCGTCACTCTTAACAGTGGTTGGATAGCTAAAATAAAAGCTGAAAAATTCCATCGCTTGGTAAAGGAATCCTAGTAAGCAGAAAATGACCATCAATATTTTCCATATTTTTTCTTTCCATGTATTTGCTCTGGATATAGCAGCTACGCTTGGTATTAATGAGTTAATAAAAACTTTTTTTGCGCATCTTGAGAAACTAATATTTTGATGGGCATCACTTGTTTGTTTCTGATAAACTATACGATTCTACAAAAAAAATGAGAAAGATTGTTAAATATCATTATTTTTCATTTTAAAAACAAATATACTGTTATTATTATTTATTGTTTATCCTTAGAAAAGCGTTTTTTAAGAATAAATTTAATTCTCACTTAGTGAATGAAATAAATTAAATATTTTATTATTTTCTTTCATATTTATAATTTAAACATTCTTCAGCTTTTTGAATATTTATCTTTCTTCATTTTTTACTAATCATAATTTCTGCGATTTTATTTTACAGCATGCGTTATTAATTATGTAAGACTAATCTTTAGGGTATATGAAGGACCACGGGATGGCCCGGTTGGCAGGGTGCTGAATCAAGCTTGTAAGAATGGGAGTTCGAATGTAGCCAGACGAAGAATCCCTGTGCAGTAAACAATGACTGATGTACGTTAAATTTGTTGGGTCGCATAGTCCTCCACATTCCCATAACAAATTATACCTCTGTGGGTACTGAATTGGAGATTGATCGTTCTCTTTTTCAGGTCGAAACTACGATTTATAGATGAAAGCATGGATGTGCGAATGGACCCGTCCTATAAAATGACCGAAGTAAAAGTTAAACTACGATTTATAGATGAAAGCATGGATGTGCGAATGGATCCGTCCTATAAAACGACTGAAGTAGAAGTTAAACTACGATTTATAGATGAAAGCATGGATGTGCGAATGGATCCGTCCTATAAAACGACCGAAGTAGAAGTTAAACTACGATTTATAGATGAAAGCATGGATGTGCGAATGGATCCGTCCTATAAAACGATCGAAGTAGAAGTTGAATTCTTGGCCATTAATTGAGCCATTGGAAATCAAGTTAAATCGCTCCCTGTCTACCTTAATGGCCGGCAAGGCAGCAAGAACAACAACAAATACAGAGGTATATGGAATGGGGAAACTTGATAAATCTTAATATTTTAACTGAATTACTTTATCAATTTATGCTCAGCACATTGAAGCTTTTTTTTTAAAAAAAATTTATTTTTGTGAGGAGAGACAACATAGTTTTAAAGAGTTATGAATTAAAGAAATGAGTGTTTAACAATTAATTAATTATAATTTTTAACTCAGTGGAGAATTTCCACTTAACAAAAACTTCACAACAGGTTGAATTTTTAAATAAAATGATAAAATTAAATGTTTCATTGATATATTAAGTATGAACTCCACTGTCTAAAAAAATGAACATCGCGTTAATTTTGTAATCACTTCAAATATGAATTTTGTTTCTATAAAATGCAATATTTCAAAAAACGTTAGAATTATTGATTGGATTTTCATTGACTTAACCTCTGAATCTTAATGGTTTGGAAGGATGACCACAAATATGCAAATTAGTAAGTGAAAATGATATTTTAAGTAACGAAGCCAGAGACAAAAATGTACTTCCTTTAAATAAATATGTCTTTTTTTTCGTTGGATTCAGATTTCTCTTTAACTTCAATTCCTTAGCATGCCTATTTTTTTACTTTACAGTTGACTAGAATTTTAAAAATTGAAAGTGGTTATTATTAAACAAATATTTATATTTTTTGTTTCGTATTATATTTTTATTTTTTGTATTTTGTATTTTATATTTATATTTTATTATAGTTCTGAAAATATGTAGAATACAGTAGTCATGAAATTAAGAAAAATTAATTGAATGTTTCGATTAAACTTCATTTTAATACTAAAAAATAATTTTTTTCTATATATACAACATTAAAGTATGTAGTCTTAAGTTTAATTTGCTCAAAGAAAGAAGTTTATATGTGAAAAATTATTCGAGTAATTACAAATTTACAAAAAAATTGGATTTCGGGTAGCCACGCTCATATGAATGTCGGGTGTCACCGCCCAATTTTATTTCGTCGATAAATGTACGGGCTTCTAAGATTATTATTTTATTGCTTCAAATTTAATTGTTATAGGTATTAATATTATAACATATTAATATACATTAATAATAATTTTTGTTATTAAATGACATTTGTTGTTATTAAATGATAGAATTCACTTAAAGTATATAAATATGTAATAAATAAAATAATTATGTGATAAAAATGATAGATGAGGTTTATCTATTGTCAATACATTGGTCATTTTCATTTACTCCTGAAAAAACAGCCAAAAAACATAATTTTTGTAACTGGGCGGGGCTACCCGACGCATTTTGAAAAGAGCTGAAAAACATGTTTTTTTAAATTTCTATTTTTTTAAGTTAAACTATTCTTTTTTTGGTTTATTCTCTTTGCATTATTTAATTATATGGTCAAACAATAGAAACATACAAAAATATTGATTATTACTCAATATTATACAGAAATATAAGCAATACTCCTTAAGTGAGCGGGGCTACCCGACTCTCCCCTATATATATATATATATTTGAAACATATACATGTGATATACATGTGATATACACATTTTGAAAAGAGCTGAAAAACATGTTTTTTTTAATTTCTATTCTTTTAAGTTAAACTATTCTTTTTATGGTTTATTCTTTTTGCATTATTTAATTAGATGATAAAACAATAGAAACATACAATATTAATATACAATATAATAATATAAACTGCTGTTTGTAGAAAATGCAACACCATGAAAGAATCATCAGAATCAAATGAAATTTAATGCAGAAACGACTTGTACTGATACAAATAAATGATGAAATTTTCAAAACAAAAGAAACAAATTAAGCGTCCGAAATCAGTATTTGGTGCAGCCACCACGCGCTGCAATAAGTGCTGCTATACGACGTGGCATGGAGTCAAACAGATGTTGAATATCTGCTTGAGGAAGAGAATTCCATATCGCTTGTATGCGCAACCAAAGTTCGTCTTTGGAAACTGCAGGACGCGGATCACGAGTGAGACGCCGACCAACCATATCCCACACGTGCTCAATAGGCGACATATCCGGCGAATAAGCAGGCCAAGGAAGAAGTTGCATGCGTTGTGCTGAACAGAAGTCTCTAACAGTCCGCGCAACATGTGGGCGTGCATTATCCTGCTGAAAGATAGCTCCAGGGATGCCTTGAAGGAAAGGAACGACTTCGGGCTGTAGCACTTCACGGACGTATCTGTTGCTATTGAGATTACCCTCAATTCGTATCAAATTGGATCGTCCATGATACGAAATCGCACCCCAGACCATAACTCCGGGTGTTCGACCACTATGTCGTTCAATAATACACTCAGGAAGGCAGCGTTGACCGGCATAACGTCTAACACGAACACGGCCATCATGGGTCCACAAATTGAAGCGTGATTCATCTGAAAAGACAACTTGGTGCCAATCAGCTCGCCAGTCTCTGTGCTCAAGAGCCCACTGCCGACGCAGCCGTCGATGATCCGCCGTGAGGGGAATCCTGTATAATGGCACCCTTGCACGCAATCCACGGCGCAGCAGACGACGACGAATTGACGAAGCCGACAATTGTACACCTGTAGCAGTAGACCAATGTGCTGCCAGCTGCCTGGAGGAAGCTGTGCGATCATTCACCGCCATGCGGAGCAGGTGTCGATCATCGCGCTCTGACGTCACCTTCTGTCGTCCAGTGCCTGTTTTTCGAGTTGTTCGGTGCTCGTCGGTCCACTGCTTCCAAACTCGCATCACTGTGGAACTGTTCCGCTGCATACGAGCTGCTATTGCGCGATAGGAAAATCCTCCTTCTCGAAGGCCGATTATCCTCCCTCGTTCAAACTCCGTAAGTTGCTTGAATTTCTTATTCTTCCGTCGTGGAGGCATACTCAGGTCTCACTAAACGTTTGCCACTAACAAATAATCATAGACTATTTTCAACGTCCCGCTACAGCACTTTATTTATACGCTTTCAGCATCAATTCAGAGGGCGCTGCGCGCGCCACGCACGCGCGATGGCTCTGAAACTTTATTAATTTGCATAATATCCTATAATTGACATTTGCTGCGAATTTCATTTGATTCTGATGATTCCTTCATGGTGTTGCATTTTCTACAAACAGCAGTTTATAATAATATATAACATACAATATAATAATATTATACAGAAATATAAGCAATACTCTTTAAGTGGGCGGGGCTACCCGGCTCTCCCCTATATATTTTAATAATTTTAATAATTATATTATGATAGCTATTATAGATATCTGTCAATCAATATTGGAAATAAATTAAATAATTTGATGCTAATGACAATGTTATATAAGTAATTGGTATTTATAATGATATCAGTAAATTGATTGATAGTATTGATTTAGACATTGATCATTTTCTGACATTATCATCAAAATTGTGAGCTATTTTCTTTATTTTTAATCTTTTTTAATTTTATCAGCTTAGATTAGACATGAACTTTGTTTGGGTTTGTGAATTTCAATTTGTTAATTTTAAAATAGAATTATATCAAGTTAATAATGTTATGTTAAAAACTTTAACAGATTATGTTTATGATATCTACTTAAGAACTTCTAGCAGTATGTATTGATTTCAAGGATCTATATTAAAGAAGTACAAAACTATACTTACTTTTTCATTCATGAATGCTTCTGGGGTAATGCTAGTTTTCCCAACCATTTTCAAATATAAATATCGACACTAAAATTGAACATGATTGTTAACCAGGATTTGAATTTAAATAAACTACTAATCAATATTAAAAGAATACTCTTCCCTGTGTACCTTATGCTCTATACCAAGTACTTATTCACCAGACATATTTTCAAAAATTATTTTTAGTGAAGGCTATATATATCCTATGGATATGTTATGAATTACTAAAATATTCTCCGTTTTTTCATTTGATCGCAGTACCGAAGAAACGAAAGAAAAAATGAATGATAAACGAAAATATAAACGTTTTTAATAACTTTTGAATGACTGAACTGATTTATTTTACGTTATTTTTTTCTACTGTTTAAATGCTTTCTTATGAATTTTTTTTAATCCCCATGTGATAGAATTGACATGCAATTATTAATGCAGGGACATTTTTTGAAGGATTTCTTTTTCTATAATTATAGTTTTGAAAGGAACGAGACCGCTGTTGCTACTCTTGCTAGCCTATATTACCTATATGTGACGTAGGTGGAAAATTAAGTCTTAAGGGTTAAGTTAGTTGTTAATTATTTATAAATTTTGAAAAATAATTTATATTTTGAAATTTATCATCATTATGATTAGCAGTTCCGCAAAGCTTATTTTAATACATTCTAAATAAACAATTAATATCTTGATTTATTCTTATCTCTAAAAGAGAAATTTTCAGTCACACTAAAAATTAAGTCATATTATTAAACTAAAATATTTTGATCAGTTTTTCAAAAATGTACACTTTTTTAGTTCTGTTTGGGAGGCTTTTTTTTAGTTGGTAAAAAGTTTGACTTAGCATAGTTGAAAGCAAATTTTGATTTATACCTTATACTGAGAAAAAAATTATGGTCAAAATTACCAGAATGTTGTAAAATTTTCAGACTCTATGCAAACACCAAAAAGATAAGTAATTTATTCAGAAGAGCTTTTGTATTTATGAATTAACCAAACTATATGATTGTTTAATAGACGATAAAGTTTGATAAATATATTAATTTTATCGTAAAGAGTATGGCATAAACCTTTTTTTTTGGTATATTTTACTTTTCGGATTTGCATCGTATTTTTTACCATGTGTGTAGCAATGGGATCTATAATTTTTAAAACTAGAGTTTCTAGTAAACCGTTACTATGTCAAAGAAAAAATTATCACTTGAATATTCTAAATACCATATATTTTGGATTTTATTACCAGAGTCATATTTTTTTAACCAGAAATGTCATTGCCCAAAAGAAGGGTAATTGTACTAGAATTCTTTTCACCGTATGCCTAGTGCGGTATCCGACTTTGCTATACTTCTTTTAAGTCACTAAATCCTGGTCCATTTTAATGTCACTCATTGTAACTCTCCAGCAACGTTAGATGCAGAAACTCTATGCTAGAAGCGATGGTAATGCTAACCAACATTTCTTATTTTATTCTCTAAAACTTGTTTAACTATAAAATCAAATTACTTATAGTAAATTTAATTTATAAATAGTCATGGGTAATTAGTTTAATGCCTTGTGGTATATTAATGAGAAGTTAATTTATTGGCATACTGATGAGAAGTTAATTAGTTAAGCACTAAATGTCTATATTTCAGAGGAATAAAATACGAAGTTTAGTTTAATACTGAAATATTGAAATTTAAAATAAATTAATTCTCCTTTCAGAAAAGAAGAAAATATACAGATACAAATTAATGTCGATTTTTTTTATCATGAACTAAAGTATAATTTAAGTAGAGTTAGTTGTTGATATTTTCATTCCTCAAGACTACGAATCACTAGAAAAATAATATTTCATATTTTACTTACCTTATTTTACTTTTCTTACGCCTCAAATCAGTCAAATAATTATTGCAGTGAATCCTATTAAACATGTCATGTCTTTACAAAATCCTGTTTGCTTTGTGTTTGGAACAGGTAATATTTCGTGATCAATAGTGATAATTCTAATTTTACCTTTTTAGAAAAAATGGCATTTGTAACTTAGTGTAGTGCCTGTCTCCACCAACTGATACTAAGTCTTTTTGTTAAATTGTACATCGATTTTTCGATAATAAATTCAGATTTAATGACATCTTGCGCAATGATATATGCTATTGATTATCTACAATGTGCTCTTTTTATACGATTTATATTCATAATTACTATGATTGAGGGATTTCGTTGTTATAACTATTAAGTATTTTCCTTATTGTAACTGTTAAGTTATTATCTCATTATAAATAAAAATGCATCAGGGTGCCTTTTTTTAATTGGTGACTGCACTTCTGAAATATAATATTAGTACAATTAAAAAAGTGCCTAAAATTATTTATAAGAAATTAATATTTTTGTTTCTAAAAATAACATTTTTAGATAAAAATGAAGGATATTTTTTATATAAATAAATGAATTTATACAAAGAAATTATTTTCATATATTGGTATTGCTTAGAAAATTTTGTTTTCATATTAATTGCAGGCATCCGTTATTTTACATAAAAATATAACTTAAATACTTCAAATCGAGGAAACTTTTTATGTTAATATATGCCATAAATAAACGTATTTATTAAAGGTATGTAAAAATATCCTATTAACTGATAAAATATGGGTTTATTATAATATATATTATTATTCAAATTTTAGGCTCATTATGGTCATTTAACGCAATTTTTTTATTTAAAAAAAATTAAAACACAAATAAAAATGTTCAAATACTTCTATAAATGATGGTGAGGAAAGTGCGACCTGTAATAGCTAATCACAAATGATGTTTTACTTTGTATACCATTAAATAGCTTTGTATTCTGATTTTATAAATAAATGTAATTGGAAAATCTGCTCTGTTAGAAATTTTTCGAAAAAAATGGGTAAACAACAATCTATAGAATGGCTATTTTACCGTATTTAATCAAAACAGTCAAATAACCATAAATGAAATGGTAATCAAACTGTCAAGTTTGAGACAAACTGCTTATTAACTGCTTTCATCTAATACGGTTAAACAACCAGAATTTTATCGCACCAATTAGAACCACCTAACGAAAAGCTACTTATTTCGTTGCAACCGCGTACATATCATAGTTGAGGGGGCTTATCTATCAAGCTCATGACCGGCAGAACTGGAGTTTGAGTCCTAGTGCTGACACCGAAATATTTCCTCCATTCCCTGCAACGCATTAAGAGTTTCCAGTGTCTGGCACTTTTCAATGTCCATTACCTTACAAAAGGCCGAGCTCTTATGTCTAGTTTAATTAGAATTTTTTTTTTACTATTTTGAAAAATGCTAGTTGTAATTGGTTAAAATACCGTATAGCTTTGTATTCATGGTCTTATAACCATACTTTTTGTAAATGGTTTCAAAACCGTAAAGGAAAAAAATGTTCTTTTCCGTATATTTTACGGTTACTCGGATGGACAGACAGCTGCCAGTTATTTTACCATAATTTTAGAATGAAAATTGTAGCAGCGCGAAATTGTCAACATTGGAATAAAATGTTTTGAGTTTTAAACATAACTAATGAGAATATTCAGTTGATTTCTTTTTTAGTTCGAGAAAACTTTCAATAATTAAAAATTTTTCAAACGTATCGAATTCTTTTACATTTAATTAAATACCCCGTTCAAAAATTTAAGTGAAAGGCAAAATTGATTTTGTTTATATATGAAAATAACTTAATTTTATGAGAAACGAATTCAAAATCTCCATAAAACTGTTTATAACAATAATATAAACTATGGAATAAAAGGAAACATTCAGACATATTTATGCAGAGAATCCAATTTTAAACATACAGTTAATGCTTTTGATTACGCTTATAAAAATGAATAGGAAGTAAAATTTTCAAATTAAATCTCAAACTTGGTTAAGGATTTATTTTAAACTATATTATTTCGTTGAAATTTTTATGAATGCATTAATTTCTGACAATATAAAAAGAAATATATTAGAATCATTATCAAAATCACGATATTTCTTTTTTTTTTAAAATGATATATTTCTTTAATTTTAAAAATTATTAAAATGAGTACTATATATTTTTAAAAAAATGCGTTAAAAGTTGTATATAGAATGAACACCTTATGCAATTTTGATCCAATTGATCGGTTTTCACATTTTAAAAGCTAATCTTCATATAGCTAGATTGATTATATAAATGTTGTTTATTCTTTTGGTGCTAATTATAATTAATTTGGAGACAAAGAATAATTTTTGTTTTAAATTATAAGCTGCAATGAGTTTTATTCCATGTAAAGTAAGTGATCTAAAATTTGGTTGAAGCTGATAAACTAGTTTGTGTCTTACACTATAAAATGTTTGGTACATACATGCCGCCATTGTTGGTTTTAGAGTAAACTACAAATCTATACTGTGCATGTAGTCACATTTTTTATTTACTTTTTCACAGTTATTTTCTTACTTATTTGCTTGTTTTGCTTGTTTATTTACTGACAACACATACTCTCATATGCATTATAATTAGTTTAGGATTTCATTGCAATAATATTCCCTTTAAAAAACAAACACTTTTTTAGTAATATATTCGAATGAATTCTTTCACACATTGATTATTTTGCCAATTTTATGATATTTTATCTATGATAACAACAGTTCGGTATTTGAAAATTCATTTTACTTCAGCACCAAAAATGGTGACAATTATACTCCAAAATTTTTTACAGTGTATTTTTAAATTTATATTTAATTCTATCCGGTCAACTTTGTTTGAATAAAAAGAATCATGAATATTTTGAAATCTAAACAAAAATTAAGGAGTGCAATTTTCTTTACAATGAACTGAATTCATTTCGAATTGTTTTTTCCATTTAACAAACAATACTCTTTATTTACGAAATTAAGCTCTATTAATTTTTATTTCATGATTTGATCTATACTTCCTTGAGCCTGGATAGCCTATTTGGCAGAGTGCTGAACTTAAATTCATGAGAACGGGAGTTCGAATTCAGCCGGCCGAAGTCTCTCCGTGTAGTAAATGGTGACTGGTGCACGTAAAATCTATAGGGTCACAAAGTCATCCATGGTCCCAAAAAAAATTTGTATGGCTGCTGGTACTGAAGTGGAGAATGAGAATTCTCTGGTTCATAACAAAATTATGATCTGTGAAAAATGTATGGTTGTGTGAATGGATCATCCCTAACTACGGTTGTGACGAATGGGTATGGCAGAAGTCAAATTCTTGACCATAGAGGGAGCCACTGGAAAACAATAAAAATCGCACCCATTGCCTTAAAGGCTTACGAGAACAACACCATCTATATTTCCTATAAATAAACTAAGTATCACATTTTCAGTTTTACTACATAAAAAAAGCTTAATAACATGCCCTAGTGAGATACATTAAGAAAAGAGAAATTGGTTTTGTGATACAAGATTTAGAATAAATTCATTCCTAAACGCATAACCAAAACCTTTAAGACGCTACTGAGAATTTCTATCATGCGCAAAAGAAAAGAAAAAATATATATTGAGACTAATTTTCCATGCATGAAATAATTCTTTATTGTTACAATCACAATACATTCAGTTATATGGCATGATATAATTCTTTGGTTAACTGATGCATCAAAGTTTCGTGGTTCATAAAAATATTGCTCAACAACACTTAGTTGTAAGATACCTTAAGAAATGATAAATTAATTTTATGATCATTTCGAATACTTCCAGCACTGCTACTAAACTGATTCCTAGCCACATCACCAAGCAAATTGATAATGAACTGAACATTTCTGACATCTATAAAGGAAAATAAAGCTGATGATTATTATCGGAAAATACTTGAGTGAAAATAGTACTTATGGATGCAAGCTAAGATATGTGAAAAGATTTAAATAATTCCTAAATACACACGCAACTTAAATCTGATACATTTCCAAGATATGTAAATTTATATGACCAGAAAATGGTAAAATTAGGCGTGTTTCTGACTCTTGGAAACTCCAGAAAACACTGTAATTTTTACCTAAGCGCTTGTTAAGAAGTTTGGTAAAATTAACTATAAAACATTGTTTTACACTCTGTGTGAAAATTTGATAAATGTGGTAATTTTATTCCGATACCTTAGAACATGGCATAAATCCATTTAGTTGCATTAGCTAACCTTTGAAAAAATGTGTGACATACGAGTGGATGTGAAATTGGATTTACGACCTATTTTCCAATTTATAACGTTTCAGAGTAATTATTTTTTTACCTTATTGAAGCTGCAGAACCCAAATATTTAATAGCATTTACAGCATAACCAAGTACTTCCATTCTTGAATAACAATAAAAATTGTGTTATATAATGTTAAGATTTAATAAAAAAATAAAATTTTAGAAATATTGTTCTATAATTACCAATTACCATTACAATACTTATTATAATAAACATTTTTAAATTTGCATTAAAAATTATGCATGTTAGGGACCAAAAAATAATAATTTATTATTTTAAGCAAAAGAAACAATAGACGTATGTGATGTAAAGAATCATTATTAAAGATTGCAAGATTCAGAAACATCAAAATATGTTTATTTACCAGGGAAAACAAAAAGAAATTAATGAGAAGATTTTAAAATCAATTTTCCTTCTCAACTTGAATTAATATTTTTAAATCTTCTTTCGTTATCCGTTATTGTACGAACTGTGATGACGTTTTAATATTTTTTTCTCTGCTGAAAATAGTTTGAGACCTATTTCGAATTTAATTTTGACAAGTAATTTAAATATATCTATAAAGGTTCTGGGATTATGGAACATTTTGTGGTTGCAAAATATCATACTTCTTTATATGGGTAAATAAGGTCTTTTATCTCAAGCTTTACAAATATAATACACTCTCATAACATTGTACGGCATAGCCTGGTTGGCAGAGCACCGGACTTAAGTTCATGTGAGTGGGAGTTCGAATCCAGCCGACGGAAGATTCTCCGTGCAGTGAAGGGTCATAAAGTCTTACATATTCCCTTAACAAATTATACCTCCGGGCGTAATGAATTCGATATTGATCGTTCTCTGGTTCAGGACAAAATAACGATAAGTGGATTAATAAATGGATACATGATTGTGTCAACCCAATGGACGGGAGTGACGTATGAGTGTGGCAGAATTCAAATTCTTGGCCATAGACGGCGCCACTGGAAAACAAGAACAATCGCATCACTTTCCTTTACAGCCTGCGACAACAATAACACTCAAAACATACTTAAGGAATCATTTATTGAAGTTTTATTTCAGTGAATCATAAGATATATTTCCATTTTATTATATCATAAAACACATGTAAAGTGCATTTTAAATTTCATTAACTGCTATTATAATGCATGCTTTTTCAGAAAAACCCTTAAAAGAGAATGAGGAAAAATTGAATGATGAAAAAAGTGAATATTTTTCATGACATACCTGCAGTTTAGGTTGATATGTGTGCCTTTTTACTTGAAATCTTTCGAATGAGATAGACAAATCAATAGTGTGCAGCCTAATGAATAAAAAATTTACTTATCGATAATAATTACTCAAAGATCTCTTATTACTCGAGAAATTAAAATAAGGCAATTTTTTTAGACTTCGAGCTCAAAAATCGACTTGAGAGCCAGCAGTGAACCATGAAGACAAATATTTCAAAGTGTACATAAATGGAGTTGTGACCATAAAATCAATATATGTGCAAAATACATTTGACGTGATCTTAAAGTGGACGTTAAAGATTCATGACACTGAAATTTGCACCAATTTGAAGATCACTAATTGCCATTCCCAAATTTAAGTATCAAATTGGCTGAAAAAAGAGCTTTATATCTATTGCAGATACAAAATAAAGTAATAGGTCTATGATTACTGATTCAAAGATATGGCTACTTACTATGCATCCCGTATTTAAGTAATTGAATGTAGAAATAGTTATGGAAAGAGGTGAATTGTGTAAAAATTATCATTTAGAACCAATGTGAATTTCTGAAGTAAATTACCCTCCCTTACTTCTTAAAAAGTTGGAAAAAAATTTTTAAACTGAGCTTGTATTAAATTTCTCTGGTACATATATTAGATGCACAAAATCTGCGCTTTATACTAAATATCGATTTATTTTGAGAAATTAACACTATAATAACTTTTTTCATTGAATTTTCAGACATCAGATTGCATATTATTTGAAACAATTGGTTCATGATAAATAAAAAAAACTATCAGAGCTGCAATCCTTCTACAACTTTTGACTATTTTCTATTTTGGTGAAGAAAGGCATTTAGCTGCAAAAATACTTCATAAAAAGGAAAAAAACACTTTTTCTGTATATTTTTAAAGCTCTACACTTCAAGTCTGAGTTATGCTTCCACCTATTTTAGAACTGCTTCTTCGATACGTTATTTATTGAAATATATACTTTTATGGTTCACTGTTGGCACAAGCACACAACGAAAAAAGTATTGTCAAAGCTATCAGAATATGGTAAAAGTAATCAAGCCTCTAGTTCTTAGGAAACACCAAAAAGCTTGGTAATTTTTAGCAAAGTGCTTTGGTAATGAATTGCGATAAAATATGACATCATTACCTTACTGTTTGGTAGTAAATGTGGTAAATTTTGGTAAGTTTAACCAATAACTCCGTAATTTAACAGTGTATAATTTAAAATGAAGCAAATATTTTCACTTTGATAATCTTTTTTTTTTATTTGTAAAATACTTGTTAGTTTTGCTTTTCGTCAGTAAATTGTTTAAATAGGTAAAATGGCACTTAATTCTCATTCTCTGCAGTGATTTGAATACTACCCAGATTGACAAGTACTAGTTTGTTTAGATGTACAGGCAGCTTGTGCGCATACCTGAGCTCTGACCATATTATCATTATGCTAGATAAGTAGCTAAATTTTATAACTTAAAACATTTACATAACTTATATAAATATATAACTTATATATAAGTTATAGTCTTATATTATTTATATTCTTCTCATTATTAAACTTTATAACTTAGGCATTCTAAAACTATACATTTTTTAAACTAAATATATTGATCAAGTTGCAAAATAGCATATAATAATATGTATTTAATAAATAAGGAATTAAACTAAAGAAAACAATGACATAAGTTGAATTCAGTTGGTGATTTACTTACATACAACCTGGCTGCTTCCTTATTAAATAACACTGAAAAGTAAAATTACTGTAAGTATAATATTTAATATTACTTGATAATTATACTGTGATTTTTAATATTTTTAGTGATAACATTATTTTAAAAAAATAATAATTGTGTATTTTTAGTATGCAAAATTAACATTTAAATAAATAAATGCATTTATATAATAAAAATTTCCTTATTTTATGTAACTTTTTAAAAACAGATGAGAGAAATTTGCTTAGTCTGTTCAAAATCTTTTAATATAATCTTATAATATATACAAACATATTTTTTAATTTAAAAGAAACATAATACTTTTAAAGAGATATGTTAAGGACATGGAAAATCGTAATATTTTCGGTTTATCATTCTTTTATTTTATATTAATTACATATACTATACAACACATACATATTAATAACATGTACTGAACCAATAAATTAAAGTTATGCACTTTAAAATCATAATAGGTTCGTAACTTTACACATAGAAATGAGATGTGAAATAAACTTCAACTATATACTGTCATACAATTTTACGTTGATAATTTGAAACAAATAGAAAATATCAAATAAACAAACATAAAATTAATGCATATTAATGAAATTTGAATGTAGTTTATTGTTAGTAAAGAAACTGAATTTTGTCGTAAATGCATTCGAAAAAAAAACACATGTTGCTTAGTAATAACAGACACTCGAATGTTATTAAATTCTTAATTTCGTAATTCATCGCAGCTTCTATAATTATCTAACACAAAACGAAAATATATACGTCACTCACAATACAAAGCTTCATGAATCATAAGTTCCTAACAACTCTTAGCAAATTACAGAACTTAAATAGCAAATGTTTTATAATGTATTTTTTTGCCAATTACATGTTAAGCAATTTGTATGCGAAAAATATCTTTAACGTAACTTTTTGCTTACTTTGCTTCTTCACTCTAAAAAAAGTAGCCATCTGATTAGAAAATAAATATTCATTTGACATCGATTGAAATTCTTTTAAAGTCTGATAACCAATAAAATGCAAGGAATTAAACAAAATACTTACATTGAGATTCTGCCTACCCACTTTTACATATTTAACTTCATATGTAGATTCACTAAAAATGATTAAGATTTATGATTATTTATGATATGATTATTTGACATTTATGATTATGATGAAAAGGTAAATTCTGATTGAATTATACTCCATAACTTTAACTGTCATTTTTGTGACATTAAGTGTAAAAAATAAAAGAAATGCATTAGGAATAAAAAAGAGCTATAACCCTTCAAAGGATTTAGACAGTTGAAAATAATGTTTAGTGCAGGGAATTAAAAAAAAATGTTTACCGTGAATAACTTTTGATCAAATGATCGGAGCTACACTTACTAGGTCTCGATTTCAATGTTTACAGGTCCTAACCTTAAATATGCAAATAATTTAAAGCAGGGGATATAAGTTTTGAATTCAGACACAATAAAAAGAACTTTCTCTCCTTTTTTTCTTGACTGATTTTGATTTTTTATCTTTAAAACAATAAGGGATATCAGAAATCTGAAAAAAAAAATTGTGCCAACAGTTTATGAGAAAAGGTTGTCGAAAGTTCAAACTTGTTCTTAATCTCCAAAACACATGATCTCTAAACGACAAAGTTTAATTTATATGTTTTAAGTCCTTTTAAAATTGCTGTCGAAGAAGTACTGAGTAAAAAATTACCATTTAAACTGGCAACGATATCAAAACGTAACGAATCAGTAATTTGGGGCGGAATTAAAACAAGCTGAATTGGCAGAGAAGAGAAAAAAATGTAAATTGAGATTATCAGAGACACCTTTTTTAACTCATCAGGAAATCATATTGGTTTTGACATTTTTTTATTCCTTTTGCACATAATTGTTCAGATACATTACATTCGCTTTCTTATTTTTTTCATAGCTTAAATATTACACTGTTAGAAATTTCTCGGAAAAATGGTTAAATAACAAGTTATTGAATGGTTATTTTACCATATTTAATCAAAATACCATGTATAAATGGTAATAAATCTGTTACGTTTGAGAAAAACTGTTTATTAACTGCTTTCATCTAATACGGTGAAACAACCAGAATCTTATCGCACCAACTAAAACCAGCTAATGAAGCAACTTATTACGTTGCAACTGCGTACATATCATAGCCGAGCGGGATTATCTGTCGAGCTCATGACCGGCAGAACTGGAGTTCGAGTCCTAGTGCTGACATTTCAATATATCCTCCATTCCCTTCAACACATGAAGAATTTCTAGAATCCGGCACTCTCCAATGCCTATTGCCTTAAGAAAAGCCGAGCTCCTTTGTCTAGTTAAATAATTATTTTATTTAGCGTTTTTGAGAAATGCTAGTCGAAAATGGTTAAATAGCCGTATTGTTTTGTTTTCATGGTTTTTTATAAAGATACTTTTTGTAAATAATTTCAAAATCATAAAGGAAAAAATGTTGTTTACCGTAAAGTTTACGGCTAATCGGATGGACAGACAGCTGCCAGCTATTTTTACCATAATTTTAGAATTAAAATTTTAACAGTGCTGTTTGGGAACTTAACCTGCCAAGTGTTTTGTTTAAATTTTTTGTAATACTTATAAAGATATCCGATTATCATTATGAAACACTATATTCACTAGTATGATAAACTAATATACTTACTAGCATGCAGGAGGACACTCTTGGTTGCAAGTGTTAATAACATCATGTGTCACTGATTCTTCACCTCTATAGTCTAAAACATATTTTTCTATGAAATGTCAGAAAAGCTATTTTACGTTGACGATTGAGATCACTATTATGAGCTGTTAGTAAACATTTTCTGTTTATTTATTATTTGTAAGATTCTATTATTATGTTATTATTTAAATATTTATAAAAAGAACATTTCGATAAGATTAAAAAAATTGAAAAGTGATACTTTTAAATACCGTAAACCGGGGCGAGTCTACCCATTTTTTCAGTTTGTCAACTTTCAAGTGGTCAAACTTTTGTAAATATTAAAGAAAAAAGGCTTTTAAAAGGTGTTTCGGAATTGCTATTTATCCCTCTTTAAAGCTGTGAAATCGATTTTAGAAAATATTAACAGTTACGCTGTTACTGTATATTTTTATAGAACTGCTGACAAATCTCTCGTATGGGGCGAGTCTACCCATTCTACTAAAATGAATGTTAACATTGTAAATAATCAAATTTTACTATTAAATTGTTATTTTAGTTACTATATAGGATATTTATGAAGTAAAATTCATAACTTTATTATATATTCCATTTTTTTATTCATAAAATAACACAAATTGAGTATTTGATCGATTATCACATTTTGATCACAGTTTTGTTTTTATAATCATTAACATTATAAAATAACATTTTTTTCTGATTATTGTTGATAAAAATAAATTAAAATTAATATTGTTATTGTTTGGCTTTTATCCTTTGGATAGCTTTTTCCATCTCAGGTGGCATTTTTTTGTAACATTTAAATCCATTTGTTTTGCGAATATAATTTCGAACCATCTGTAATAATAAATAATAATTTATTTAACTTGCATTAAATAAAAAAAGTTAATTTTGTAATATAAAAATTGAAAAAATAGGTAAAATAAACATATTTTATATTTACATTTATATTTAACCTATAAATTTTCTTATTAATGATAAATTTATCAATGCAGAATTAAAATAATATACTCAAATTCATTTAAAATGACTTAATTTTAATATAAACAAAGTTCTAAATTATATTATTATGCTTTATTAAAACTAAATACGAATGGGTAGACTCGCCCCGCGAATTCTGGCTTTTTGTTTACAACAGCAAAACTTACATTCTTTTTGTTTTTTTTTCATATAAAATTAATGTAATCTTAGTCTTAGATAAGTTTATCACTTAACCAAAGTGAAAATAGTAATAATAATAATATACTTACGGAGCACCAACTAAAAGTTTGCTGATTTTCAATACAAATCTCTCAAAAGACGTTTGAACAGGTCGGTTAAAAAGACACCAAATAAATAAAAACGGATCAAACTACTACAGCGCCATCTTCCTTAGAGTCTAAACTAAGTCCTCCGTCAGTAAAAAAATTTTATTTGCAATTTAAAATAGTGAAAATTAAATAAAACTAAAATAGGTAGACTCGCCCCTGGATGGGTAGACTCGCCCCTGTTTACGGTACAAATATCGTTGATACTAAAAATTTTTTTTTTACATGATTTATGTAAGAAAATTATGAAAGAATAGTTCTTATGTATTAATGAAGATTAGACAGATGGGTTAGATTTGACAATTTTCATACATTTGATTAAAAAAGGTTAATAATTGTTTTGAAAATATCTTGTATATTTTCTCAATAAAATTTGAGCGTTTATCTATAATATAAAAGCTAATTTGGATCTATCGTTTCTAATAAGCCCCGTGGCTGAGCGGTAGCACTTTGCGCTCTGGTACCGCAGGTTCTGGGGTCGAGCAAGGGTGACCCATCAGCCTTTAACACCTTCAATTGGTCTATAAAATGAGTATGAAGCATGCTAACACTGGGGGTTCCACATTCGGCTGACCACCCTACCGGAATATCTTCTCCTCGATTCCAGAGCCCAAGGTGAAGAAAATTGAGATGGGCACATTAGGCCATGGCACTCTGTGGGCTGTCACTCTACCGAGTTTAGTTTTAGTATCTAATAATAAAAAATAATTATTTGCTATTCTTACTTAATATTTTGTTCTTATAAAAATTGAATAAAACCAAAATCAATCTAATTTTAAATTTATTGCTCATTTTTTAGTAAATAATTTTAAAACTCTTTATAATAGCTAATGTTTAAACCTATTTAATGCAAAAATTCCAACTTCTCTCATTTTTCTGAGAAAATATTCTAAGCTCGTGAAAGTGGTAGTGAAAATTACTCTTTGTTATTTTCTTTTATTTTTAATGTAAAAAATTGATTACAGCCGTTTGCCAACCACGATGTATAAACAATTAAAAAAAAATACTTGATACCTAATAATAGAGTTGTGAAGTTTTTAAGTGATATCAACATTAAACAAATATAGCTCCCTTAAGGATTAAACACCACTTTAAATATTGCTGGAATCTGCAACATTTGTATCGGTAAATGAGTAAATATTGCAACTGAGTTTCTTATATCTGACTTCGGAGCATTGCATCTGATTGCATCTGAGTTCTATTGCATCTGAGTTCTGAGTTAATCACAAACCCTTTTAGAACATCGAATGTTAGGAATTTCTAACAGTGGCAACCTAAATGGAGCAAGGCTCGATCATTTAATAGATTTAATAAATACTTCTGTACGAGAATTGTGCCCTATCAGACCTCTAGATGTTATTGTGGCATCATAAAAAAGAAAATTCATGCTAGTTTTAACCTAAATTGCTACCATTAAAATTTTCTGTTAATACTGACATGCTCACAGTATATCCAAACTAATGTGTCCCCCAAGAGTTATTAGTTCCTTTAAACTCATTGTAGCTTAGTAAAAAAAATGTAAAATAAAATGTGACAATAAAATATGTAAATATGTGTTCATTCATAGCATAATAGCTCCTATTATTAAAAAGGATGAATAAAAATCGGTTAAAGCTGCAATTGAAGTAGAAATTAAGAAGTTACCTTGTATACCTTACAAATACCTTGTTTTTTTCATTTGGCACTTAATAGTCTAGTAGTTTGTCTGGTAACTATTTATAAAAATATAACAATTCTGTCAAAATTTACAGGAAATTTATGATAGATAAATAGCAGAAACAATCTATTTGTATTCTAAGCCTCAATGTTCTCGCTATAGCCCCTCTGCGTGAATGTATACATCAGAATATGTAGGAAAATGTAACTTTAAATAACTGATAATCCTGTTTATTAACGTTGTATGATTTACTACAGCAGAAAAAGAAGTAGTAAAGGTGTTTGAAGATAAAGAAAAGAGTAATTTAGTTTACTCTGAGAAAAAGTAGGGTCAAAATTACCAGAATATGATAAAATTTACTATGTTTATGGCACTAAGGGAGCACAAAAAGTTAGGTAATTTTTACCGAAGAACTTCTGTAATGATTTTGGAAAAATTACCAAAAAAAATAATGTTTTATAATGTGTAATAAAATTTTGTAAATGTGTTAAAAGTTGTTAATTTTAATGTGATACCTTAGAGCATGGCATAAAAATCGTTTATTCGGTAAAATTTAGTTTTCAGTTTTGTAATTTTTACTAAATGTGCGATATTAAGAAATATAATTTTTAAAACCAGATATGATTAGTATTACTAAGTAATACAAAAAGTTATTGGTGCACGCTTTCACTGATTCCTTAGTTCTAACACAGTTTGTTTAATAGATTTGGCATAAAAGTTTTTTTTAAGGGGAGGAATAATTTCTGTTGAAAGTGATGTGTACTTGTGCATTTTTAAAAGTCATGCAATTACATTTCTGAATGACATCGAAAATAACTTACTATATTCACACAACCTTAAGGTATGAGGATAGTTTATATGCTGGTCTATGCAATTTTCATCATTTTTGGATAAGATCAACTTACATCGCTCAATACATTCCTGTAAGCATACAAAATAATAAAAAAATCAAAAAGCAAAAAATGAAGAAAATAGCATAAACAGCATTTTCTTCTAAAACAGAAAGAAAGAGGTAAATAATAGAATTGCGATAAATAGGTTTAAATAGCTTATTCTGATACTAAACATTTTTATTCTAAACGAAATTTAAAAATTGAATTTGGAATCAATTTTGCTCTAATGATCGAATTTGAACCAACAAAGCAGCAATTTTAGCAGTGCTTTTCGAAGCATTTTCACCAAGCAAAAAGAAAAACTGCTGTTTAAAAGCCTCTCACTTCAGGCAAAACTGTAACTTTAAATTACGCTAATGCAATTTTCCGTAAAGAACTATCCTGGCTTTAGAACGGGCTGATAGCTAAAATATTTCAAATGATATATTAGTTTTTTTAAAGTCGCCAGTTTGGCAAGATTTTTCCACCTAAATGAAAAACATTAAAATCGATAACCAATTACAAATTTTTTATGAGCCCATAAAATGCAATGTTGGAGTGATTTTTTTAAATGTTATCAGATTACATCAGAAATGCTTTTCTTTTTCAAGCTATGTGGTTTTTTTGCCCCATTTTAGCAATTAGCATGAGCAGTGATGGTAAAAGATAAGCAAAAATTGACCTACCGGTCATAAAAAAGCTGTTAAAACCTTACAACAGTTAAAAAAATAGCAAACTACTCGCTAAAAAGCGTTACTTCATGTAACTCCATAGTCCACGGAAAAACAACCGTGATGATTAAAAGAGGTAAAACCTACATATGCTAATAAATTAGAACAAACAATATTTTAAGATACGGAATACAATGCGAAGCATACATGCTACAGACAAAAACGAAAAACTTAATATATATCACTATCGTAATAAACTTTTTTGATCGGAAGAAATTCTCCTCATGTCCGTTCAAAGAAAAAAATACCTAATGATTAAAAGAAGTAAAACCTAAACATATTAAGTAGTTAGAACAAACAATATTTTAAAATTTTAGTGCCATTTAAAAAAAAATACTGTCTACAATTTATTTTAATTAGGTCTGTCAAAACTAGAGTAAAATTGTTTTCTCTATTTTCTGTTACTCGAGAATTAAAAATTATAACATTTGTTTTCTCTGTTTTGCTTTACACGAGAATTGAAAATTTTAACATTTGTTTTCTCTATTTTCCGCTACTCGAGAATTAAAAATTATAACATTTGTTTTCTCTGTTTTACTTTTCACGAGAATTGAAAATTATAACATTTGTTTTCTCTGTTTTGCTTTACACGAGAATTGAAAATTATAGCATTTGTTTTCTCTGTTTTCCGTTATTCGAGAATTAAAAATTATAACATTTGTTTTTTCTGTTTTGCTTTACACGAGAATTGAAGATTATAACATTTGTTATCTCTATTTTCCGTTACTCGAGAATTAAAAATTATAACATTTGTTTTCTCTGTTTTGCTTTACACGAGAATTGAAAATTATAACATTTGTTTTCTCTGTTTTGCTTTACACGAGAATTAAAAATTATAACATTTGTTTTCTCTGTTTTCCGTTACTCGAGATTTAAAAATTATAACATTTGTTTTCTCTGTTTTGCTTTACACGAGAATTGAAAATTTTAAAAAAAATTTTCCTATTTGATTTTTCTCGAGAGTTGAAAATTAAAAAATTACTTTCCCTGTTTTCTTTCAATTGAGAATTAAAAATTATAAAATTTTTATTCACTTTCTCTATTACTTGAAATCGTTCAATGATATAAAAATAGACTGTTTCAGTCAGAGACAAAAATTATAAATTTATAGAAATCCTTAAAAAAAAATTTTCTACTTACATATCTAGTTAGAGGTCCATTACCACTATTTTCTCTCCATAAACTTATATAATCTCTACAGTTACTGTTATATGGACTGGGAAGCCTTATAATTTCAGTCTAAAAATAAACAGATAGCTAAGTTTATCTTTTCTTTTATTTATTCATATGTCTATCAAATTAAAATACATCATCGAAAAAATCAAAATAGTCAATTATAATCAGAGAACGATCAATCTCCAATTAAGTATACCCAAAATTTGGTATGAGAACATGGAGGACTTTGTGATCCGGCAGATATGCACCAGTCACTATTTAGTACACGGGCAATCAGCCCGCTGGATTCGTTCCCACCAACGAGAGTCCAGCGTCCTGCCAACCAGGTTATCCCGGCCTTTTTCTTAACATCCATTTGCTTTTCAGAGCTTATTTTTTGTAACATGTGGTTATAAACTCAAATAAATCACTAACTTAACGCTTTATATTATTTAATGGTCATTTATTTGCTTAAAAAAATTATGTAATTGCTATTTCTGTGTCATTTTGCTATGTATAGCAGTTTTACTTAACTCCTCTTTTACTGTAAAATTAAATCTGCAGTATTTTCTTCTCAGCAGAAACTAACGGCAGCTATTCTAATTCGTAATATCTAGGGATATACATTCGTCTACAATTTTTAGAAAAATTTTCACTGTTAGAAATATCCTGCAGTGGACTAATCGTTAAGACATGACCCCAGCAAATCATCGGGGTGAAGGATTATTGACTGCGGTCAATGTGCGGGTGGGTGACCATTTGGATCAGTGTGCGAAGGGTCAGAAATTTCAGGCCTATTAGCGTATTATCTATGATCTCCAAAATTCTTTAAAAAAATTATCAAACATCGCATAAACTCATCTCTTCACATCCTACCTATCCAACATTACGGATTCCAAAAAAATTTAATCCCGCAGTGGTCTGATCGTGAAGACACGGCTCCCAGCAGATTACAGAAGTTAAGCATCACTGACTGCGGTGAGTGTGGTTTGTTGATTTGAAGTCGTAAATCATACACAGTGTGCGATATATTTAGGAATTCTATCTTAGCGATCTATGTATGATTTATAATTTTTTTCTTAATATTTTTCTGAATTTTTGAAGAATTTGTAACTTTTGGATAGCTCTTATCTTATGAAGGTCACATAAAATCTGCCTCTGGCAAATTCAAGGTGCAGGTTGAAGTTACTGATCATTTATAACTCAAAGAGCACTTGGCTATGGACAGAATAAATTTTATATATAACTTCACAACTAAAAAATCTATTTGTAAAAATAAAAGAAAAAAGAAATTTCTGATTTTTGAGTAATGTTTCGAGTACTTCACTAGATAGACTTCATTAGCCAAAGATTTACTTTATTATTTACAAAATAGATAAATTGTATTTGCGTTATAGAAATTGAGTAATGTTGCCAAAGATTTACTTCATTATTTACAGTGCATAAATTGTATTTGTGTTATAGAAATAAAAATCAATTTAGAAAAATACAATTGGGGTTTAATATACTTTAGAGCATACTTACCATTGTCACAAAAGCTTTATATTTAAAGCCCCCGTGAAGAGCAACTCCGCCGTTGAAGGGGTTAGAAAACTGTTTGCTATCATGGATGCCAACATATATTAGAACAGGGTCATCCAGATCGAAATATTCTTCTTGGAGAGTGTTCAAAACGAAACGGTAATCTAAATGTTCAAACATCAGAAATAACATTACAAAGTTGTGATTTAAATCTGACGTTAAATATTCAATGTATGGAGTTAAGGAAAAATATTGATAAACATTTTTAAAGTATATGTACAGTGCGAAAAATAATTTGAGACAACCCTAATTGACTTTTGATCTAATAATCAGATCGTCACGTACCAGGACTCAATCTTAATGGTTCTAGGGATTGACCACAAATATGATAACGAATTAGTTCAGGCGATATTTTAAGTTACGAAATCAGATACAAAAACATATGACTGTACTTTGACTATTATTAAATAAAATAATAAATATTTATTAAAAGTTATTATTCGCATTGGATTATCTTTGGATAAATGAATTTTATAACAGTGAAAAAAAAATTCAAATCGCTGAAAAAGTTCGCGAGATAAGTCAAAATACGCAAAAAATAAACTTAGAATTAAGGGTCCAAACTTTGGATCGCTCACCTGATTAAAGTACTGGGTCCATATTTGCCAGTTTTTTGCTCTCCCTTATATTTCGAAGATCAGAAATCCAAATCCGTCAAAAAAAAGGTATGTTCATTCATAGAAAGTATGTTTTTGTGTCTGATTTCGAAGCCAAATAACTTAATTTGTCTTTTGCATTAATTAATTATCACAGTTCGTAATTAATTAGTTAACTAGCAGGGTCATTCCAAGCAAACCATGAAAATTGTGTCCAAGAACGTGAAGATCCGATCATTTGATCCAACACTCACTCAAACTAGTCCACTTTGTTTCTTCTTATTTTTGCATTTTGCACGTGCTGTTATAAAAATGTGTAAATTATCTATACCTTTAATGCGTGGTAAATTGAATCATATTATACTAATAAAATTTTATACATAGTCGCACCATATTATTTTAATTAAAAATTTATTATGAGTTTTTCTAACCGTTTTCAAGTTTGAGCCATTGTGCTGAAAAACGTAATGGGCTTTAACATCCTTACATCCATAAATCATATCTATAAATGAGAACAAATTTTTCAAATGTAAGAAATAGCATGTATGAAATCTGTTATGAAATTATAAGAATTAAATATGATCGTATGTGTTATTATTTATACAATGTTTAAAAACGTAAAATAATTACTGAAAAATTAACGTAAGTATAGATATAATCATGAAATCATTTAGAAAAAATATTAAGTTATCTTACGGTAAGCGAAACTGCATGGTAAAAAATAGAATTTAAATTGACGGTTTAAATCCATTGATGATTAGGTTGAAACACAGAGAAAAAGTTTTCTGTGAAAAATAGCAGTGAACCATTAAATATACGAAGAAAATCTAAAAAAAAATGAACGGGAAGTTTTCGCGGAGAATAGGAAACAATTAAGAAAACAATTTGAATTTCCGCTATTTTTTACATTGTAAATAAAAATTTCGATACATGAAATTTGGTCAAAAAGCATAAAGTTGCCCCAATGTATACAAATCTTAGTATCATGAACAAACTAAAAAAAATTAAATCTAAGAAAAATATGAAATTACTTAAATAATTTGGATTAAACTCAGCTCTAGAATCAGGTTTTCCGATTTGTGATCCAACGGAAAAGCAATAAGCTGGGAAATTTTCCACAGTTGTAACTGGAACTCCTTTAACGTCGTTGCTTTCAAATAGAACAAAAAGAAAAAATCTAAATTATACTTTCTTTTAATTTAGAAACAAACACAACATTTATAACGAACACAACATAAACAATATAAATTTTTTTTATATCTATGACAGAAAAAATACTTTTTTTAAAACTGTTCTACCCAAGATAAAATTCCATATTGAAGTAAACTTTTTCTCAAACGTGACAATACTTCTGAAATCGTTTTTTTCCCATGTGATTCCGTCGACTGCTCTGTTGAATTTTTTTCTTCGGATTTCTGACCCTTAAAGGCATTTTCTTATTGCTAAAAATTAATGTATGTTCTATCCTAATTTCGAAAATGCAAAACATTTTTGACAGCAAACAATTGTTTTTGCTTGGTGGCTATTGTTAGTGAAATATGTGAAGTCTCGTCCAGTCATAATATATATATATATATATATATATATA
>NC_092212.1:69288866-69299109 GCF_043381705.1 Parasteatoda tepidariorum
CGTAATATATATATATATATATATATAGTACAATAAAAACAAAAAGAAACGAGAGAAAAACGAAAGAAAATTAATGAGTTCTATTAACTGTGCATAAGCTGCAAGTATAAATTAAGTTAAAATATCGAGATAATATGAAAAATAATAAAAAATAAGAGAAGAAAATTATTAAAAATATTTTTCAAAAGTATTTAAAATATATCTCTTAATATATATAATTTTCTTCTCTTGTCTTTATTTTTTATTATTTTCCATATTTTCTCCATATTTTAACTTATATAGTATATATTTCTAAATTAATAAATAAAGGGCTCGAAATATGCTCACCTGCAATTAAATGTTACCTGGCCGATGATTTTAAAGCACTTGTAAACTACACCCGCCGAAGATGAGAATTCAAAAGTTTCATTCCATGACAGCTTCTCTTTTTTAATGTGATCTTCGTAGTCTTCATTTTTAACCTGAAATTATCTTCATTCTTAAAGGTTTCTCAAACGACAGGAAAATGTATGGCAAGGGTAATAGTCTTTAAAATTATGGATATAAAAGTTTAACGGTATGTAGTTCAGAGGAATCTCACTAAACTACGATCACTTCCAAGCATGTGGCAGAGTAATTTTTCTTATGTATTTCAATCGGTATCGGTGTTGTCTGAAAGCCTTGCGTATTAAGTGAAAAGTTTGAAGCAATATAGTGATAAAGGCTGCATTTTTCATAGAGGCTGCAGCAAATTTTTACTTCGTATTGTTCACATTTAAATAAAAACTTTGCAATATTTCACCAACCCATTAGTTTATTACCAATCCATTAAACAGAACTCTATTTTGCTTACATGGAACTCACAATGTGTTTCACTAAAATCTCTTTCGATAAACGCTCTTCTAAACAATTTGTAAGTTTTGCTTTTCGTTATGTAGTTCTAAAATCGAAATACAATCACAAAATACAATTCAATGAGAATTTGAATTGTGGAAAAATAGGTTTTGCTAAAAATTTCAAGCAATTTTTACAAACTAACATTAAAATTAAATAATGCGTCGATTACAAATTATTTTTTTAAATTTTTTTCAATGATTCCTGATTGATCAAAAACTTTTATAAGATTTAAAAAAATAATTAATAAATGCCCGTGTATCTTCCATTAATTTCATATTATCAATATTTATTTATTAAAGTGCCACCATTTGCTGGTATAATAGGTTTAAAAATGTAAAATATTAAAGAGTTAACGTACATTTGTAGTTATATAAGGGATTTTTTCTTCACATAAATTTATATTTATAACCGGCGTTAAAAAACCGAGCCATAGTCTTAGCTTTTTTATACGGTATTTTCAAGCAACCAAAGCTCCCAATATTATCTGGATAAAATTTTTAATGTTATCAAAGAGAGCCGTGCTATATCAGGGGATAGAGCGCTTGCCTTCCAAAGAGGTGAATCGGGTTCGAATCCCAGCGATAGCTGGTTGACATAAATTTTGCACTCGGCTCGCTCAGTGCGGACGTTAGATATCCTCAGTGGTAGACGTATCATGGTTTAGAATTCCTTTGAAATTAGGCTGACCGTGGAAGAGTTTCGTGGTTTTCCTCTCCATATTACGCAAATACGGATAAGTTCCATCAAAACGTCTTCCAAGAGAACGCACACCAAACGTCCTCAAGCCTCCAATGCTCCCAATGCTTGATCCAGGAGTTCCCTTTTCTTCTGGAATGGGTTCAAAGTTACAAGGCTACAGAGTTGAGCATTAGTACCCTCAAACTATGGTTACTAGTTATAAACTGTACAATTTTAGTTACAGAATAAAATGTTATCAAAGCCATTAGTAGTTGCAATCCCAAAATCGGGTCAGCTGTACAACGATGGTTATAAAATAAAATGTTATCAAGGTCATTATTTGTCGTAAACCCAAAATTGGGCCGACTGTTTAACGACTGTTAGAAAATAAAATAAAATGTTAGCAAAGCATACTTGAACTCTTTTAAATTTTTTTTACTGTATTCAAAAGTTGTTTACTGTTAGTTACGTTTCAAAGTAATGTATTTTACTGTATTGTGGAAAAAAATTGTGAAAGTTGTTATTTTACTGTGATTCTTGAATCTTCATTGAATTTCTTTTCATAGATAAATGTTTTGTCCTTTTTGTACCATTTCAATATTCTTTAAATTTTAATGAAAGTTCAATTTTTACTCACTTTATTAAGTGTTTTATATGGTGGAAAACAGTAGCGGGGATACTTCTCACAATAGTCCTCGTCATTATAAGGCTTGCAGTACCAATCATATTTTTTACACAGTTTGTGTATGCTTATTCTAGAATCATGCATTATAACACAATCAGTTTAAATTCTTAGATAATTTCAATCAAGTACAAGAATAATACAAAACAGGAAGCATATGTCATAAGTAATAACGAATAGTGAACTATCACTATAAAGACTGCATACTGAGGTGCATCTAGAAGTATTGAAGGAATCAGTCTGGCCTGAGTTTGTAATTTGACTTCCAAAATCTTAAAATGCAATCATAATTAATATGATGTGAAATATATCAGAGACTCGGTCATAAAAAAATTCTACACTTAATTCAATTTAATTAACGGAAATATTTGATTAAATGGAACAATGACTTTTCAATTACAATTATTCATAATTAACAGGAAAATGGTCGTCCTACAAATCGATATCTTTAAAATATTCATTTCATTTGGGATAGCTTTAGTTTTCTTTAACTTTATTACACAGCTATTTGACAATTGAGTTTCCTTTTTTCTATGTAAATAATAATTGAAAATAGCTTGATATATTTCTGGTTTTTAATGAAAGTCGGATACCTTATGCCTACGAACGGGTATCTTATACTACTTATACCTACCTGGTGTATTAGGGTGCCTAGCAAAATTTCTTTGGGGCAACTCTGGTTCGTTCTACCATTCTGGGTTTTAGGCACTATACATACTTTCCTATTAGGCTAACACTTGAATGATTAAATAGTAACTTGAATAGAAGCAAACTATGAGATACCCAAAACTTTCAATAAGTTATTATTTAAATTAAAAAGTAATAAAATACAAGAGTGGTCAAAGTATTCAAATTATGAAAAGTCAGAAATACCCAATACTTTCAGTAAGTTATGATTTGAGTTAAAGAGTAATAAAATACAAGAGGGGTTAAAGTAGCCTCGGCCGTCTTTCTAGTGTTAAATGTTAACTTCATATCTAGCAAACTTAAAGAAGATTTTTAAATCACTAATTGGTAACTTTAAGTCTAAACTTTCTTCATTTTCCTTTTATTATACTTCACAGTGTTGTTATTTCAATGTTGATAGTATATTTTAACAATTTTAGACAACATACATAATTAATGACATTTCTAATAGCATTTTAGCTATTGTTTTACCTTAATCGAATCCTCAAAATACTATTGTGTTTGAAATTTACTTCTCCTATTTTAATGAAAACACATGGAAAAGACACTATAGGAGATTGAACTAACTAGAGTTATCTAATATCTTCTCTCCATCATTTTAATCTTCCATATATCCTTCAACAAAAACAAACATTTAAAGTTGCTAAAAAACGAACAGTCCAACTGTGTATATTATCCAAGATATTTGTAGACAGTGCGTTTCATTTCAGGTAACTTCCTAATGGTAACCTTATTATAAAAAATAATGTTATGTAACTGCCAAGGAAAATTTTTAATAATTAAAAAAGTAAAAATTAAAAATTAATAATAGTTTATACTATTTGTAAGCAGGAAAAAATTTAATAAAAAAATAAGAGAAAAGAAATTAATATTGCGTGAATCAACTCCAAGTTTTCGTGAACAGGTTAAATTCCAATGCGGATTTTTGCCTTAGTATATTGCTTAAAAATATTAAAATGCTATCAGATTTTGATAACTGGTAAGCTAAAGAAGAGCTAAAAAAACTGCTCACTCTTTGAAATATGACTAACTTTTAACGAATCAGGCAATATTTGGTTAATTTTTAGAATCATTTCTTGATCGCGAACTCTCAAACATATGAAAATGTTTCCTCAACTTGTAACTTTATCTCGGTGCATTGTGGGAGATTGTTAACTAGAATGACGAAACTAGAATAAAGACAATACAATCTAAAATAAAGCGACGTGCTAAGTGGACTGAATCGTATGGTGGTAAAGGAGTCCGTCTCATAAAATGAAGATGCGGGATTTGAATCCCGCTTTGGGAATAGGTTTAATTTATCTTTTTGTTCTATCTGGCCTTGTGTACTGCTACCCATATGGCTCCTACTTTAAAGTGATTATCAGAAAATCCTCGAAAGCATATACCAGAAAACGGTTTCGTCAAAAATGTAAAAAAGTTTCGTGATAGCAAATTGTATTTTGGCAAACTATAAAGATCGTTGGATGGTAGACACCGATAGCGCCATAGTAATAATTTAGAACATCTGTTACTATTTTTAAACTCCTCTACACCTTATAGCAACATCACATAAATTTAAACGGCCCTAAAATAAATTTTTTATGAAATGTAATACTTACTAAAATATAAGCTTACCTGTTATTACTACAGAATGTTATAGCTGGTAAGACTATACGAGTAGGATAATATTCATTAAACTCTATAGTGGTTGGATAGCGAAAATAATAGCTGAAATATTCCACTGCCTGATAAATGAATCCTAGCGAACATAGAACCACCAACAATATTTTCCATAGCCTTTCTTTCCATGTGTTGGCTCTGGATATAGCAACTACGCTTGGTAATAATGACTTTGTAAATACCTTTTTTGCACTTCTCGTAAAACTATTGTTTTTAAATTCATCACTTGTGGGGTTCTGAAAAACTTTAAAATCCTATAAAACAAATTATATATGCATAAATTATTAATGTGTGTCTTGTTTTCAAGGAAAACACCACTGACTTTGTTGAAATAGCCGTTCTATCGAAGCATTAACAGAATAAATTTGAAAACTTATTATTTATTTGCTTTGAACTAGTGTAAATTTCAAATCTAGCATTTGTATTCTTCCATTTTAATAGCTATTGTGCAAAATAGTATTTTAAAAATTTGGACCGAAAAAAATCATTTTTCTAAAATTAGATTCACCATTTATTTCATTAAAAAATTTCACATGCCATTAAAATTTCCCTCATTTGAGAAAAGTACGATTGCTTCACAAAAACAAAATTTTTAAGTATTTTTATAAAGAATTTAAAGTTTTCTCTCATCTACATGTTTTAATCATTTAGAACGAGCGGAAAGAAATTCAGATTTAAAATGACCGCGCCTGTATAATGATGACAACTCAGCTTTTTTTTTAAAAACAGAATTTTGATAACAAAACTATTTTAATCATGCATTTGGTAATTTTTCGGAAATTCTGGTTTTCAAAATTTTTGTTCATTTTACCACGAAAAAATAGAGAACTGAAAAGAAATTTTTACCCATTAAATAAATATATAAACCCAACTCTCTCTTACAGCACAGAGAATAAAAGCGGAAATAAAATATCCTCATATTCATCCTACTCTACTAAACACAATAAATATATAAATACATTGAAAAAATGTATACATACTTTTTCTTTCACTCTCGTCTCAGGGCTAATTGCAGTTCTCCCAATCATTCTTATTATTATTATAAAGGACACTGAAATAAAACATAATTAATAACTAAAGAATAAATTCAAAAAATAGAAAAGAAATTGAAAACTTGCACTTTAAATATTAGATACATTTCTCGGTCGACTTACACTAATGAGATATACGAAATATTTTATTTCATGAAATCTCACAATACTTTGCAGAAAAATTCGGGTTGTTTATTAGGCAATTAAATTCGAATTACCTGCCAGGAGGAAAAGTTCTGGTTAAATTACCATACTGTAATGACAATTCTGGCCATAATTCGGGTTAATAAAACCGAAATATATGGCATTTAAACTATTAATTTTCTATTAATTTAATAATGAAATATTGGAAATTCCGGTTTTCAAAATTATAGTTTTTATTACGACGCATGTAGAAAAAAATATAAAAATGAAACGTAAATTTTAACTACATAAATGGTTTTTATGCCGTGCTCTAAAGTGCCAAATTTAACCACATTTACCTAACTTTATCACATATTATAAAACCATATTTAATTGTTAATTTTACTAAATTCATTGCCTAAGTGAATCGTCTAAAATTACTAAACTTTTTAATGTTCTCAAAGAGCAGGAAAACTGATACATTTTACCATTTTCTGGTAGTTTTGACCATAATTTATTCTTATTGTTTGAACTTACAATGAATATATTCCTTATAACACCATAATGAATAACACCAATTCCTTATGAAGTAACCAACTCTTTCTTTGAAGGATTTTTCGTTCAATTTATTCATTGACGTGTCCTGAATTTAACCTAGACTCAAATTAAAAAGTGTATACTTTAAAAAACTCAGAAAAATGAAAAAGCTTTAAAAACTGTTTACAATAATGGTTTAAAAGTTAAAAAAATGGTAACTAAGTTTCTTAGAACATATAACAACGTTTAAGTACAACGTTTTGAAATATACATTTGTTAAGAACTTTTGAACTGTTAAATTGATTATTTTTTTATTGGTTTATATACATTATTGGTTGATCCTGCATTTTATCTACGTGGGGCAACTAATACAAAATATTTATCGGATAAAACATTGTTCATTATTACCGAAACTATATTAGAATAATCATTTTGCAATTTTAATTTTGAACATTTTTAGTGCATTTCCTTAGTATTATTTTTGCCTACATTTCTTAACTGATTTACGTTACTTGAAACATATTAATTTAAATAAGTTCTATTAAATTCATATCAAAAGTAAGTTACTCTACTTAGAAATTTATTGATTAATTGTAACTTAATTTAATTTGTCGTTAATAATTTCGACTAATAATCAAACTATTATGCAAACATTTGAATTTGCTATGAACTTAAATAATGACGAATCCAACCTATATATAACTAAACTGATTACACTTTCTAAAACAAAGAAAACAAACAGAAATCAATAGGCTTACCTTAAATATAAGTATTCTGAAAACTTATGGTATTTTCATGTCTTGAGATTTCACCATATTATTTCATGATTTATTTTATTTAATTTCCTGAAATTAGTCTGTGAAAAATCAAGTAAATACGAAATTCAATGCACCGTAGTCTTTAAGTGGCAGTTACTACCAAACTGGTTTTTCATTCTGTTTAAATTCCGTGATATATCGCAATTATTTTCGATAATTCGTGTTTAAAATATTTAGGAAAAATGCGTAGGTTGATGTATAATTTGTTTTTCAATATTTTGATAATAATTACATAATTACATTACATAATAACATTATTGATTATTTACAATTGGTTAGATTTTGAGAGTATTAATTTATTATTATTGATATAAGGTACGTAATTATTTCATGAATATGATACAAATGTGCTCCATTCCTCATATTTCAGGTGTTGGCTGTGCTTTTGAATACTACATTGCATTAACCAAATAGATGACTTAAAAATTTTAAAAAGTGATAGAAAACTAAAGATGTCCCAAATACAATTAATGTTTTAAAGATATCGTTATTGTAGGCGTTCATTTCATTGTAAAGTTCAGATACAATTACTTTTCTAGAAATATCGAAATTTCCAAATTGATAATCGATGCAAAATAAAACCTAATAATTATAATAAAGCACAATAGAAAACTTTATTGATCATGTACATTTTATATACTTTTGTAAGCTATTGTTCCATTATTATTATCTATTCTGAAATCATAAATTTTCTTATATTAGATAAATATGTGCCATTGTTCAATACTTTGCATTGAAAGAAAATTATAGATATTTATAAAAAAGCATAGAGAATTTCAAATGGATTGAAATATAAAAAAAAAAAAAATCCACAGCGTTAAGCCATTAGCCATTAAAAAGAAGACTATTTTATTTCACTCAATTATATTTTACTTTCTACGATATCAGAATCGAATATAAAAGAAAATTTGTAAATAAAACTGTCAATATTCAGAGCAAATACTACAAATGTTTACCAAAATGCACTGAAAAAATTATCCCGAAAATTTACGGTTCTCATCCGACAGCTAGGTTAATTGTGCAAAACCGTAAAATTTACAAAGTAAGTCAGTAGCCTCAACGGTTCAATCTATAATAAGGCAGTTTTTTTTTTACCTTAAGAAAACAAGTTTTTACTAGGAATATAAATCTCAACAAACTTTTAGTACGCGCATGACATATGAGAATTACGTATTGATCAAATTTGCTTCGACCAATCTTCACTGGGATTCGAACCCGTATCACTTCATTGAGAGGCTCAAGCTCTGCCCACAGCGGCTCAAATGTTTTATTATGAAAAAATTGCGATAGTGAGAATTTTGATTCCATTTTCTAGCAATTTTAAAATAACGTCGAATTGCAGTTCTATTTATACGATGTTCAAAGCCTTAAAGCAATTGCTAAAATAATTATGAGAAAGTATAGAGAATAATCGTAAAATGATTTTGTGGAGAGGTAATTAAATTGCGGAACCCAAAACTACATGGTAAAAACTAGAATTTCAACTGACGGTTTGAATCCGTTTTTGATAAGGGTAAAAAAATTGGAGAAAAACCATTTTGCCAATAAAACGACTTTAAACCGTTAATTATGCAGAGAAATTCCGAACAACTAGTATTTTTTTCCAGTGTAATATCAACTATACTGAATTCCTTTGCAGTCAGAGTTTATAATATTTTTCATAGCTACTTAAGGATTTATTTTATGCAGAAGAATTCTTAATGTTGAAAAAAAGGTATTTTGATAAACAGTTTCTAAAAATTGGCAATATTATATTGTTTCAAAAGTACACCATGTAAAAAGGAAATATAAATTGCTAAAATTATAAAGTAAAATATAGTGGTAAAAGTGCATTGTGTGTATATAACAACTCATTAGAGCTTTTTATCCTACGGGTTTAGATACGATTCATCTATTAATTTCCACTACTGTTCCTGCGTATATAATTTAAAATACATACGCATATTGCATTTTAAAGTGTCATTCGCCAGAATGGACACATAAAAGTTTTAGAAAAAATTAATAAGAATTGAATACTGAATCGAATCACAAGTCGATAGGACTTATAGTTTTACTGTTCATATTATTTATTATCTTGTAAAAATAGAGTACACAATTTAAGCTTCTGATATTGTTATCAGGACAAAAAGGACATTGTTCCTTAACAATTTTTTTTGTCAGAATTAAACGAGAACAAGTTTAAATTGGTAGAATTTACTCATTTAAAATTTTAGATTATTTTATTCATTAAAACTATAACTACAACTTTTATGCATAGAGCCTTATAATTTTGATGTTAAAAGTTCTATCATGTCTTAACTTTAAGTTTATTGAATTTGGCTAAAATATGCGTTTGAAACCTATCTTTTCTTCTTTAGATATAAATGTGAGACTCGTAGATAAGTGTAAGTCAAAGACTGTTATTTTAATATTATAATTATTATTAAATTTATATAGTTCTTACAAATATCGATCTTGTTGACTTGGTGCATAGTAAATAGTAACGAAACACTAAATAGCATGAAGCAAAAAATGTGTTTTTAATATATATATAAAAAACCTTATAACCTCTAAACTATCAACAGAATTAACTAGGCTTTGGTTTACTAGAACTTAGCTTACTAAAATAGACTTTGGAAACAATAAATCATTTATCTATATAGCAATTCAAGCATTAACTTCGCTATTTTTAACCTCTATCTCTTAATAAATTTACGATGGCCGTTTGTCACATTGGCAAACTTTATCTATGCATCTTGAGTTTAAACAATAACTTTTAAAACAAATTTCAATTTTTTCTTACTTAACTTTTCTTACTTCTTACATTTTCAATACTCTTTCATGCATCGAAAATTCAAAAGATTTAAAACATTGTTATATATATATATATATATATATATATATTAAATAATTACCATGGCATTTTTTGCTGACTCTTTTATGAAATGTAAAAGCATAAAAATGTGGCATGTTATTTTTTAGCTAGAAGATCTTCTCTGGAATGTAAAGTATTATAAAATTTAACTAAAAATTATAATAAAATCTACTTTGTTATTAAAGACACCATAGAAAAAAATGTAATGACGTTAACATTTTTAACCCGATGAAATGTTTTTAAAACAAACAAATTGGAAGCACGTTTTTCTATTTTTTTTTTCACAGCTGCTGAA
>NC_092212.1:69299743-69353995 GCF_043381705.1 Parasteatoda tepidariorum
CTATATCTCGAGAACTTTATATATATATATATATAAATTCCACATCTAAATAATGTAGATTACTTTTACGGTGATGTTAAATTCCTTATAGCACCCATTCAGGTAACAAATTTGGCTCAGTGTAAACTTTCGTTTATAAAAGTACATTGCCTTTAAGTGTTACTGCAACAATCATTATATTTTTATTACCCAATAAAAGCAACTTTTTAATTGCTTCTACCTGTTTTTTTACAACTTTCATATACTAAAAACATTTACAATTGCTTAAGAAATACTCTTCTAGAAATAAACCTTTTGTCCCTTATTTTTTATTACTATAAATTTGTTTTTATAAAAAAAAGTTTTAGAGATGAAATTTTTTTCCCCAGTTATTACTTCAGAATTTTGAAGCTCATTTGTGTATTGTGCTGCCATCTACTAAGCTTTTAATGAACTATAACATATACTTCAGAAATTAGAACTTCACATTCATAATACGTCACAATATTAAAAATTTCAAACTTTCTGTCATGCTGTATCAGAACTTATTTTCACAAAATTTAAATTCACATCATATTCATTTTCGTAAAATCCAAATCGATATAATATCGAATAGCCTGAGCTTAATGAATGACTTTCATTCTCTAAAACAGCTTTGTTTCTATAGTACTAACAAAAGTAATGATAATTTTTAATAAAATCGTATATTATCGATATTATATTGATAATTGTGCATTTTTTGTGCTTTTCCTCAAAAGTGATTTTTATTTATTTTCATTCATTTTTAAATTGAATAATTTTAAATTTTGCATGAATGTTTTCTGTATATACGTCTGGGGTATAAACTTCGAATTAAGTGATTAAACTATTACTTTACATTTCACAGCTAAAAAAAAATAACTAATTGCGATTTTTAGCTTATTTTTTTTAGCCAAACAAGTTTCAATAGTTACTGTAAAGTTTCTATATATTAATATCATATCTAATGCGTTTCTATTTACAAAGGTGAGTTTTCACGAGTATTTTATAAAGCAAGAATAATGACTTAATAATAAATTTCAACAAAGCTATGTGATTTTGAAATTTTTTTTAACCAGTTTTTCCTACATTTAAAGAAAAATTTCTCACATTTTTTTGTATTTATATCATGCTATAGGGAATAACACACACGCAAATCCAAATAAAAAAATAATAAATTGAAAATTTCAGAGTTTTGCCTCTGAAGGTCTTTGGTTAACTCTACTAATCACTACCAGCACAGATTAATCATTAGAACACATAGACATATAAGAATTGATTTAGAGAAGAAATTTCAATAAATTATGCCTTATTAAGCTCACTGGTTAAAATTAATTGGAAAATAAAGATAATGACCAGTTAGTGAAATTAAAATGCGTGATTCAACACAGTAACAAAAAACATAGTTATTATTAATAAACGCCTGTTATTATTAATAATAACAAGATTTATTACTTTAACTGGAATATACTCATGTTAATTCTGGTTAAAGAAACAAAATAGTGCAGTGAGCAAAAAAAAAAAGAAAAAAAAAATTATTACCTTGAATAATTTTTAATTTTTGATCTAATAATTGGATTTTCGTGGACTAGTACTCAGTGTTAATGATTCGAAAGGGTGACTTTAAATATGCTAATTATTTAGTATTCATGATACTTTAAGTTACGAAATCAAGCACAAAAATGCGCTTTCTCCGAATAAACGCGCTTTTTTTTCGATGGATTTAATTTCCTTACTCTTGAAATATAAAGGGTAGTCGCATTATGGAAAATATGGTCTCAATAGTTTGATCTGGAGAGCGGTCCAAAGCGTAAGTAATTTTTTGCGTATTTCACGTTTGGGTGATTTTATACTTTTTTCATGTTTCTCTATATCTCGAGAACTTTTCAAGTGAAATGTCCACGAAAATTTTTTAAACACACTATTATTATTATTATTATTATTATTGAAACATACTATTATGCACACACTATTATTATTTATATTTTAAGAGGAAAAATTTTAAGGATGAAATATTTTTTCTCAGTTATCAACTTTAAATTTCAAAGTTAATTTGTGTATCGTGCTGTCATCTACTAACTTTCGAATGAACTATAACGTAATCTTCAGAAATTAGTTTTTTGCATCCATAATACGTCACATTATTAAAAATTTCAAATTTACATCCTTAAGTATTAACACTCGTTATTGTAAAATTTAAATTCATATTCCATTAAATCTTCCTTTATTTTCATAAAATCCGAATCAAAGTAATTCGTAATCGTTACCTGAGCGTAACGAATGATTTTTTTATTCTGAAACATTTTTAGTTTCGTTTCCACAGTACGAACAAAAGCTATCATGATTTCAAAAATCATTCATTTTAGTCATTATATTGATAATTGTGCCTCTTTTGTCCTTTACCTCAAATATCATTTTCGGTAATTTTTCTACATTTTAAAGGCAATACTTATTATACTATAAGACTTATTTAAAATTTTGCATGAATGTTTTCTAGATATATGTCTGGGGAATAGACCACTAATTAGGTGATTAAACTATTACTTTATATTTTACAACTAAAAAAAAAAATAACTAATTGCAATTTTTGTTTTCTTTGCAGCCAAATAAGTTTCAATATTTGTTGTAAAATTTCTGAATATTAATATTATATCAAATGCGTAATCTATTCACAAAATTGAGTTTTTGTGTGTATTATAAAGCAAGAATAATGACAAAATAATAAATTTCAACAAAGCTCTGTGATTTTGAAAACTTTTTTCGCCAGTTTCTTCTTTATATTTCTCAATCTGGGAAATATGGTCTCAACAGTTTGATCAGAAAGCGGTTAAATGTAATAACTTCTTGCATTTTGCGTATTTCTCTTTCGCGTGATTTTACACTTTTGCGTATTTCTATAGATCTCAAGAACTTTTCAAAAGAAATGTTCTCGAATTTTAAAAAAAAAAATTTTTTTGCACACATTTTTTGAAAAACTTTTGCACACATTTTTAAAAAAAGTTATTTGTACATAAGTTTTTGCTTTTGCTTTTTCTGCTTTTTTGAAGGTATCTTCTTGAATCATGTAAATTGAGTCCCTTTAAGTATCTGAAAATCCGATCATTGAATCAAAATTTATTCAGAGGGATTTTTTTGCAGACTTTTTACATTTTGTAAATATATTTTGAAACAAATGTTTGGTTGGTAGTTCTAGACAAAATAGTAAAAAGTAAAGATTATTAAATGATTTAGATTTCATAGAATTTTGCAAATCTATTTTTTATAAAGTATCACTTTTTAACTTTCCAGCCCATATCCTTTTTTTTCTGCAGTTTCTTAGCCAAGGGAAAATTCTCACCTTACAGTAAACTAAACGCTTCGAGACAAAATAATGTTATGCCACTTTTATCCCAAGAGTAAGAAGTTTACAATAAATTTTATAATATAATTTACTCAAAGAAACTTACAAAGGTGTCATGATTTTCACTTCACAATTTGGTGATGTAAGAGCAGAAATTACAGCAACATTTTATTGCATAGAAATATTCACCAGATAAACAGCTCAACGGAAGTATTTGAACACGTAGTTTATTATTGTATCATTGCTGTGTTCATTAAATCATTTTGCTCCTAACTCGAATTTTTCTATATATTGGTATTTATTCTGTGTTTTAGCACTGAATATGATTCTGTTTTAATGAATGGAAACAACCACAACTGTAAATCTTTCGAATATTTCCATTTTGTTCAAAATCGCTCAATACACAAAAAAGTTGGCAAGGCAATCAAAATTTAAATTTTCTAAAATACTTTAGGAATTTGGCCTTTTGATTGTAAAAGTGTATGCTGCTACATATTTTAAAGAATAACAATGCAATTTTTGTCATTGACTTGCTTATTTTAATTTATAAAGTGACATTAGGTCTGTGTGAAAAAGACTGTGTTTCGTGATTTCGTATATCTAAACAAATAATTCTGGAAATCTATAAATTTAAATCTATATAATTTTACATCTATTATTAAAATATTTTGCCTTCCGAAAATTATAATAAACCTTCCTCGCATTATGTTAGCGTATATAACTTTACTCTTAATTATTGCCACACCCGTAGCAAAAATTATATTTATTTCTCCACGGATAATTTAATTTTCTGAGTATCTTTCAGTGTTTCGAAATTTTATATTAAGAGAAAAGTTTATAAAGTTACTTTGAATTAAAGAGAAAAAAATTATATTTTAATTATATTGTAGTCACTCAGCGTTGCAGGCGTGACATTTATTTAAAGTCACAGCTCCAGAATGTGATCTAAATTTGTAAACTTATGTAATGTACTGGAAAACATGTTGATGGCAGGAGGAACTATATCCTTTGTAAACATGTGTATAAACTGCGTGAAATAATAAATCAAAACTGACATTTTTTCAGTTTATTTATTCAGTTTTGATTGATAAACTGTTACTTCGACTGTAAAATATTTCTGCAAATGATACATGATTGAAAAATTAAATTTAAAGGTAAGAAATCCATTGAAATTTAAACAAACTAAACAATTTTTTTAGCAATTATTTTTAATATTCATGTTATTTGGAGACAAATTTTTAATTAATTTATTAGGAACAATGATTTTTCCTATTTGAAAAATTTTTAAAGTAAAAGGATGTATTGATAAAATACGAAAATAAGAATAAATGTAACTGTCATTTAATTTTCCTTCGAGTTAACTTAAAACGTAGATACTTAGAGTTTTAAATAAAGAAAGAATGAACCAAATTAACTTTATTTAAGATTAAAAAATTCACTTATAAAAAAAAATTAAAATTTGATAAAAATGTATTTTTGAGTGCGGTATTTTTAATTCATAATTCAGTAATCATAATTCATAGATTAATTATCAATCATATATTGTTCATTAATTATTATTTTTTTGAAAAAGGATGAATAATACAGAAAATCACGAAATCATCGGAAAACCTCTTAATAATACTATTAACCCCTTTAAATATATTTTTATCATCAAAAATACCCATAAAAAGAGAGAAAAAGAAAAAAAAAGCATAGAGGAAAAAATAAACAGTGTCAATAGCCAAGAATTAAAAACATTTACAACGACAAAAGAAGAATGATTGACAAGGAAAATCGATATCATTACCTTTTGATATTATTACTGAATCATTCATTAATATGCTATAAAAACAAATCTGTTTTGAAAATATTTGTGAATGTCATTATTTTATTGGCGATAAAAGACACACAAGCAACGAAAACTTTAAATATTTCCCACACAAGCAAGAATTTAGAGAGTAATATAATTTTCACATAAAATACTTATTGAAATATTATTGTCTATCGTAAAGAAAACATAGTTCACACAGTAGTTATAAGCCGTTATAAGTAATTATAATATTTAGTTTTATATACTGAAAGATGAAAATGCATGTCAGGTAACTTGCAGACTTGTATTAAAGTCAAGTGGTCTACTATGAAATCCGTTAAAACTTAAATCAATGTTTTAAAGTAATTTAGATTGCACTACAATACTACACACTCGCAATTTTTGATTGCATCTAGTTTCGCTTTTAATTAGCTTCGAAATATATTAACAATTCTCACATAGGGTAAATCATATTTTTTTTATAACTAAACACGTTTTAGAGGACTAACGTAATTACTAGCTACTAGTATAAATAACACTAATTTAGTTCATTATTTTTCGTACTGTCTTGTCTAGACAGAAATTTTCCCAATTAATTAGTCTTTTTTAATTTGCCATCAGCTGCAATCTTCATTATTTTCTTTTTATGAGGCTTTATTTTCCTAGTCTTTTGGGCTAATTAAATAAGTTATTTTAAAAGCCCTATGTGACTTCGTAGGGGAATTATTAAAGATTCAAAGAAAACTGTTTCTCATTTAAATCTAATTTAATATAAATGTTAATATCGTCAAATTTCCTTTTGAGTCCTTTATTCATTCTAATTTTAGAGATGTCCCATGTCATTCAATTAGTTTTTAAATAGATTTTAATTTTAAATTCTTGACTCAATGGATTTTTTGTATTATGCAAATTGAAATAAATGTGTGCTAATTTAGTTATAGTAAAATAAAATTTAGTAAAATGTAGCTTCCTTACAAACAAATTAACAATAGTTTTAAAAAAATAATGAATCCATTTTTGTTTCCGATCGAATTTGCTTTTTAGCTTCGGGTTATAATGATTTCGTGAGTTTCCTCATAGCCATTAAAATGTATTTTTTGTAAAATTTAATCTGTGTTTATGTTATTTTTTTCTGTATTTATGAAATTCAACTTAGATTTTTAAAAAAAATCGGATGTTACGGCATAAAGGAATCTCAGGATTGATTCAATGGATTTTTTGTATTATGCAAATTGAAATTAAATGTGTGCTATTTTAGTTATAGTAAAATAAAATTTAGTAAAATGTAGCTTCCTTACAAACAAATTAACAATAGTTTTAAAAAAATAATGAATCCATTTTTGTTTCCGATCGAATTTGCTTTTTAGCTTCGGGTTATAATGATTTCATGAGTTGCCTCATAGCCATTAAAATGTATTTTTTGCAAAATTTAATCTATGTTTATGTTATTTTTTTCTGTATTTATGAAATTCAACTGAGATTTTTAAAAAAAATCGGATGTTACGGCATAAAGTACCGCCATTTTGGGTACATAATCCGTAAAATCCATTTTACAGTGAAACATCATTGTATCATTTTTGAGGTAATATTTTTTCAACGAGAGTGATTTTACGGAAATTATTGCTGAAAAATTACGGTTTATCCGAATTTTTTCTTTCCGTAACACGTTTCGGTAAAAATGGATTTCACGTTAAGAACCAAGTTTCGGTAAAAAGAAATATACGTTAAAATCACGGTAAAAAGTAAAGTACCGGATCAAATAACAGTAAAAGTTTTTGGTACGGAATTTTTTACAGTATACTAGCGAAACTAATTCTCTTAAAAATACTTTATAATAATGATTTTTTCCTTCGATTTTTAATGAGAAGAATACTTAAACGCGAATCAGCACGCATTTCAGTTTTATTAAAAAAATATTTTTTTTTTTACAAAAATTGATTTTTAGCGTTCAAAAAATGTTTTTTTTTTTCATATGGAAACATACTATTGTTATCTGTACATTTCGTAAATCAGATGCGATACAGTCACATAAAAACAAATTGCAAAATAAATAAATCAGAGATGAAAAAGTATTAATTTTTGGTAATCAGAAAAATTACTAGGTAATTAGAGGTAAATGTAATTAGAGGTAATAAAGAGAAATTGCTGGTCAGCTTAATAGCTATTTATTTAAGTTTAAAAACCTCATATGTTCACCTATGAAAACATTTAATTAATTTAAACAAAACATTCACATTTTAAAGGGTCACAAAAATGGAAATTTCTTAAATCACATCAAAACTATTTGATAAAATTTGGATATATCTTTTTCTACAATCTTACAAATTTTCTGAGTTTTATTTTACAATCTTCCAAATGCAATTACAAAACTGAACATGATCTCCTAATTTCTACAACTCACATATTTGGTTGATATTATGAGAAAAGTTGATTTATTTATTTTTAAGAAATTACCCTCTTAATTTAATGATTTTCATTAATATTCAAATGACCTTATCTAATGGACTACTCATGAAATCTATCAGACAAATTTTATTCCTAAATTAATGTTCATTACTAAAGATAGAGGGCGTAACAGTATAGAAAATTCTTACTTAGAAAGGCCACATTTATAATTCTGAACTAAGTTGTTAAATATAGGAAAACATGCTTTTATAATGATTTAAAAAAAATAGAGGCACATTTGTAGCAACCTTAAGTAAATTATTTCTTAGTAATTTTTAATAGAACTTTTAAAAAAAGAGTGCATTTCTTTTTAGTAAAAAGTGAATAATGTAAAATAAATGAGTTTTTTCCATTATTACGAATTTAGGCATTTTTTACTACCATGTACCTCTAATTAAAATCTAATCTTTTGATTTAAGAAATTTTATAATTCAAATTTTTATTAAAATACACTTCAGTCAAATATTCAAATTGACTCGAATAGAAATTTTAAAATTATTGTTTAAGAATTCTGTCATAACTGAGATTAATTTAAATTTTTTTTTAAAAATCTTAATAAAATAACAAATCTTAATTTCTTTCGGAAAAAGGACCAACATATTTTTAAAGGAATTTCAAATCAAAATAGTTATTAAAGTTCATCTAGTTTTGATTCAATTAATACTTTGAATAATCATAATAATTTCAAAAAGACCTTTTAAATTAAGAGAAAAAAATCCATAGAAAATTTGACGCCTTTGTCAGAATGGTCTTGAGTCTTAATAAGTTCCGAGAGTGGCTAAAAAAACTGTATTAGTATCCATAACAATATGGAAATTAAATAGATTTTGTTATCAATTTCAAGATTTAAATTTTAATATGTATTCGTATTCCTCTTATGGCTTTGAAATGTGTTTTTTTCCGAAAAGATCCTTAGCTGTAATATGCTTTTAGTCGTAAAAATAGTACAAATAATTTTGCGTTCTCCTTCACTTATTTGTGTCTGAGATGGACATTTAAAAGCAAATGTGTCGCATAAATCTTTCATCATACTAGCTATGGATTTAAAGCATAGGATATATACCATTGCATAATGGTAATTTTTAATTAAAATAAATTATTCTATAAATTATAAATAGCTGAAAGTAATTTACAAAAGACAAATCAAGAGAGGTGAGCTCTTTAAATATATTTCAGTAGTTTTCCAAATCGTTCGTATTGTTTCTGAATCAAAGCAAAAGTTTCCTTTCGGTTTTAGCAGTAAAAACAGTGACTATAATATAATGTAATGGATAGGATTACTTCAAATTAAGGTAAATAATATGAAATTGTAAACTGGCATTTTACTGTTTAAACATTAGTTCTTCGTAATTCATTTCAACTACATAGCAAGCATTAAAATAGGTATATCTAGATACCATATTTAAAATGGTTTTGTATATTCTTAGTTCGAAATATTTAAGTATCTTAAACACTGGGGGAAAAGAATGGTCAAAACTATCAGAATATGGTAAAATCTACCTGTTTTTGGCTCTATTGCACCTCTAAAAAGTTTGATAATATTCATCGAAGTGCCTTGGTAATGATGTTGGCAAAATTAACAATGAAATGTTGTTTTATATGTTTTAATCGTTAAATATGATAAAATGTGGTAATTTTATCATGATACCTTAGAACACGGTAGAAAAACTATTTATTCGGTTAAATTCACTTTTTAATTTTAAATTTTGTACTAGATGACTGGTAATAAATAATATAATTTTCAAAATCAGATTTACCAGTAAATCGTTATCATATGAACAGAAAAATTACCAAATTAACGGTTTAAACACCGTATATGTACGGTAATTTTACCAGAAATATTCTCTTCTTGAACATTGACTAATAGAATTGTTGTTTAGAATTAAGGATTACGTTAATATTTAAGTATTTTAAGTGTTATCTTTAATATAGATAATATACTTATGTAAAACATAATATAGAAAACTGCCCTTTATTGTGCTGTGCTATACTGTATATTTTACGGTTGGACAATTATTTAAAACTGAATAAATATTTAGCACTTTAAAATATGAATGAGGTCAAAAATCAATTTGCAATGCTGAATATTTTCATTACACAGCTATTTAATGCTTTAACTTACACAAATCCCGATTTCAAATACCAACTCAATAGAAGTGACACTTAAATATTTGACAACAACTGTTAAATATTCATTCGATTACTCTTCCATGTTCAGAGGTTACCAAAGAGCAAATACATATCTGTCACCAACTGCTGATGCCGTTCTTCAGAGCTTATAGAAAGTGTGTCGTGTCAGTAAATTCGAAAGTGAAGTCCACCGTACAATGGACATGAGCAATATAAGAGAAAATAATATATGGTAGGTACTGTATCTCATGATGCTTCTGTTATTATTGTAATACATTATTTTGTCTATAAGTAACCGTTTTGTCAGATAGCTATAAATATTGCAACACTAATGCGAATAGTAATGAATTATATCGAAATGTGCTGAGAGAATTAGATTAATATTAAAAAAATAGGTATCATTATCACATTAAATGTATTAATTCAAAGTAAAAGCATTGAAAGAATTTTGTTAAGACATTAATGATAAATGCAAAAAGCATTAAGCTTCAAAGTTTAAACTTAACAATTAATAATTCAAAATACATCCAAAATATGTAAGAGGAAGTTAACATGTATTTGTTTATGATCTTCCTTAGATGTCGTAAATTGAGTGGTAGGCATTTTAGACGAAAGTGTAACAAAAAAGGTGAAGTTTTGGGTACTAAGAAAACAGAAACTAGATCAAGAATCTATTAGCAAAAACAAATAAGAACATTGAATTGAATATAATAAAGAATGTATTGACTTTTCATTGAATAGCAATTCTACGTCTTAATTTATAAATTACAATTTAATTGATTTTTTAAACACATAAAATTTATCCTTTAAGTAAAAAAAAAATATAGTATCAGTATTTTAAACTCAAAAATAAGGGTATAAATATAGGGTAACTCTAGAATAGATAGACTTTTTTTCAAATCGAAATTACTCAAGTGTCATGTCCCTCTGCTTTTTACACAAGAAAAAAAATTGGACATAGGACTACGTATAAAAGAACAGCTAGTTTAAAAACACATAACCAATGAATTGAAAAACATTAGCACAATTCTAAAAAGAATATTTTACTCCTAAATATTTTCACATACAAAATAAATAGTATATTGATACAAAATATTTTCAGGGCTTTCAGCTTATTTTTAATATTTTCATACTCAGTTTAGAAGTAGATCATTTTGTTCGCCATAAAGAGTTTTGAGATAAACAAAAGGAGAGTATTTTACCTTTAGTAGACACTGATTACCTTTTCAGAAAATAACAATTTGCGAAAATAATGTCCCTGTTTGTGATGTTCACCAGGATATTTTCAGCAATGGTAAAATCGATTTTAGTTTTATGAATAAAGTTTTTGTCTCTTCAATTTTAAATAATTTATTTCCCCTCTTTCTTTAGTTTTAAATTTTTTTTCCGAAATGCACTGAAAAAAATTTTTTTGAGTTATGGATAGCTTATAAAAATTTTTGAGATCTGCAGTTTTGTGTAAATAAAACGTTAAATAGATTACTAGATTATACGCTATTAGATTATACGCTATTAGATTATTAGATTATGCGCTATTAGATTATTAGATTATACGCTATTAGATTATTAGATTATACGCTATTAGATTATTAGATTTGATTCATGAACGATTTTTAATGAGCAATTATTATGATTTTAATTAAACATAAATGTTTATTTAAAAACAAAATGCTGGATGAATTTAATATTTGTACTCGGAGGCAAAAAATAAGGTAAACTTATCGTACTCTCAAGATATCTGTTAAAAAGGAAGCATAATTATGTTTAATGAAGACCAAAATATACTGTATTTAAACCATTCATTTGGTAATTTTTTTCTCTTATATGGTAATGATTTACTGAAAATTCCGGCTTTGAAAGTTTTTATTACCACACATTTAGAAAAATCATCTATAAAACAGAAAAGTAAATTTTCTTGAATCATGATAAAATTACAAATTTTTCCACAATTATCACATTTCATAAAACCATATTTAATCGTTAATTTTACCAAAGCGTTTTGGTAAAATTTACCGAACATTTTGGTATTCACCCAGAGCCAGTAAAACCACAATTTTGACCATATTTTTAATATAAATATTGTGTAATATCGTAATATTGTATAAATAATGTTCGATCTATTCCATTAGCTCAATTCTACTTAATAAATTGACCTGAATTAGGGTTTATACATTACTAAAATCCCTTTTATTTATTCAAATTAATTTTAAAAGCAGTGAGTTGCATATCAACTAATTACATTTCAAAGTTTTTTACCCCTTATGAAACAATTCTTCGTCTGTGAGAATTTCAGGAACAACTTTTGAAGTCTTCTTATGAAATTTTATTTAATATTTTGTCTCTTAGACTTAGACCTTCTTTCTTTGGCAAATATTTCATTTTCTTAAAACAAAAATGACAACAAAAAAAGAAATTCATCATAAGAGTACATGATTCGTTTACACAATTTCTGAACCCGAAAGATTTGCTAAGGAAAGGTTTATGAAGTCCCAAAGTTAGAATAAAAGATAAACAAAAGTCAGAATAAGCGATACTTTTTTCGAACGTGAAATTTAAATGTTGTTTTTGAGAGTGTAACATTTAAGGGAAATTATCTTTTATTTCCAAAGCCACAGTAACAAACGCTGTTGTAAAACCATTAGTTTTAATCAAATAGTGGAATGTATTACGCTTCAACTATTATGCAGGCTAGAAATTGTATGTAAACATATTGAATCGCATGAACTCAGTTATTATACAACAAAGGCTCTAATTTAAATTTCATAAACATCGTGAGCTCTTCACTAATTCTCCATGAGAATCTATAAGAGAATAATTCATAGGTAGAACCCATTAGTGTATTTAATAAACCATTATTTAAGCAATATAACACATATCCTTCTGAAATGGGTTTGGCAGATTTGCTTGAATTAATAATCAGCAATATGATAAAGTTATAATTTATATGATAAATAAATTTCTTTTCTTAAATTTTCTTGATCACGTTAGCTAGTTTGTAAAATAAATTTGATTAATACACAGCTTGATTATATTTTTACTACGTTTATTTATAATAATAATTTACTACATAATATATGTTGTAACAATCTATTAAAAATATGTGATAAAACTTTAATATAAATCTTTGATTGAGATGAAAAATTCCGTACTCAAAAATTAAATGGTTTTAAATGCTAAGTTGAATTTTTATAAAAATGTGTGATCAAATTTAATCTATAAATTTAAGAAGAAATATAGATTTCCATTTTTTCTAAGATTCTAGTGTATAACTATTAAAGTTTAAAAAAAAATTTTTTTTCCAAAAATATTACTTCATAATTTTTAACAACGGAAAAAAATTTGAAAAAAAAAATTGAGGTTTGCATTAAAAAGATTACCATAAAAAAACTTTTGAAATTTTCAGATTTCATCCCCTTAATTGTCAAAATTCGTTTTAAAATGGGATGTGATGTATTTTTTTAGAGTTTAAGAAAATGATGTCATTCAAATATTATCTAGAGCTAAAATAAATACAATAAATTAATTCCTACACAATGAAAAGGATCAGAACTGTTATTTTATATGATACATTTGACGCGCAAATTCATTTAGGGATAAACTTAAATATTATGTAACTAATTATGTCATTTCATTAATAAGATCAAAGCAAATGTTTCAGATATAAACAATAAGAATAAAATATCATCGTAAATATTTAACAAATATTTTCCGTGAGTCTTTGTGAATGCTTTAATGTTTCTAATCATGAAACTAGATATTTAAAAACGTTTATTTTCTGAGCATTCCATGAAAAAAAAAGTGATTTTTAAATCAATAAGAATCAGTGTCGATTTATATAATAAAAAATTATAAGATAATTTACTTAATTAAAAATATAAGATAAATAACTAAGATATTTTAAGATATTTTCTAAATTCTTAAAGTTATTTTAATTCATATGTGATGAATATACAAGCAAAGTTAACGCTATAAACAATGTTAATCCTTAAAGAGAAATTCAATAAAGAAAGCTATATTTTCGATTGTTTTTGACGCATTTTATTATTTTGGCTTTCTCCTTTGTCAATTGGTCACTTTCTATTTAAAACACGAAGCGTTTTAAAATGATTTATAAACCGTATTAAAAATTAAATTAAATATTGCGTAATTGTTGAGTTTAAGAGTGTGTTTAATCTTAAACTACTTTTTTTCAAATTATTATTATTTTTTGGAATATTTAAGTAGTTTAAAAGTTACAGAAAACAGCTGAAACACAAAGGGAATATAGGAAATATAACAAATAAGAATATATTTTATTTTATACCTTATTTTTAATCAATAATAAGGTCATTCTCATTAGTTAATTTTCAATCAAAAACGTCGATTCACTACTTGAACAAATTGTAGCGTATCTACCACTACAAAATTACAACTACAATTCACTAGTATATAAGACATGTTAACTCGACTCTATGTCGGGGTACCTTTTCATAGATGACGGTTGACATGGTCGAATATTCCTCTCCCCACAAAATTAATTCTAAAGTTTTTTGTTAAACACAATATCTCCATTGTAAGCTGGTTTTACATCGAAAACAACTAATATGTACCCCAACCTATATTCGAGAGGAAAAGTAACAGAAACACTGAAATACATTGCAAACATAGTAAAATTTCAAATACGTATCTTGTTCCCTTGTTTTTCTTATTTTTAATCAATAATAAGGTCATTCTTAATTATTAATTTTCTATCAAAATATTAGATTAACTATTTGAACAAATTAGTTCAAAAACTTATTGTTAATCACGGTATAGCATGAAAGCTCAGTATGCATTGTATAGCAAGAGGGAGAAAAAGTTTTACTCCAAAACAACCAGTATGTACTCTGGCTATAACTCGGGAGCAACAATAAGGAGTTTATAAAAAAGTATAATACATAATTTCGTCCAAAAAGTAGAATAGTTTATTTTCATTTCATTATTAATTCATTCATTAATAGCACATTTCATCATTATTGTGAGCATTTTTACATACTTTGTAATGAAGGTTTTAATTTAAATAAACTTAATTATTTTTTTTAAATGTCGAACATATACATGTAAACGTGCGAGTGTAAATATGCTCGAACTAGTTATATCTTTTACTCAGTGGTCCTGTAGACCAGTGACATATTTTTACTAATTTCTACTTTATTTATCCGTTTTTATTTTGAATATTCATTTATTTCATGCATAGTATATAATGTATTTCTAAACTTCATCCCCTAAATAATTATTTTTAACGTGATTATTTTTGCAGTATGTGTCATTGACGTTTTAAATGTAAATTATAATTAAATTAATAAAATTCTGTACTTTTTCATTAATGTATTTTTAAACATATTGAGGAAAGCAATTTCGTTAATTATTTAAGACAAATATTATGCTCGTAGAAAACGAAAGAAAATATTCAAGCAAACACTAAAAGTTCAATATGATTTATATTAAAATTCTTATTTACTTTGAAAGACAGTTAAAAAATTAAATATTCTGTCTAGACTGGTAATTTAATTAAAACTCTATAAGAAATAGCTAAATTAGAATATTTAGAAACTATTAATAAATTACTTTTATTCGAAAGTTTATTTTGCAATGCTTAAAAATCACATAAATTAAAGTAATTATTTAATTTAGTGTATTTTTTGTAGAGTTTGATGTTATAACCAATCCGAACATCATCTAAAATTATTTTGTTTTTTAAACTTGGTCTACTGTTTAGATTCTATAAGTCAAATTTTTTGAATGGAAGTAAAATAAGCTATTAAAATATTATTCTAAATGTATAATAATAAGGTAATATATAATATATAAGGTATAATAAGAATTCTAATTTTAAAATCATGTGTTTTGGCACAAATACACTACGTGTAATGGATTTCATAAAAGGATGTTTTAATCATTTAAGTGAATTTTCAAACGTTAAAGTACGTTATTAGAATCTTTTACCTACACGAAATATTTTTTCAATATTGAAGTGTATTTAAATGAAAGGATCAAGTTATTTTAGTCCAATTTTTAGTGTGGGGTATGAAGAGCAATTATGACGATTAGAGTGCTATCACCTTACATGAAAGAATAAAATGACCTTGAGTGTCATTTTATGCGTTTTTGTACTGTGCTCAAAGCCCTGAGCGAATACCCATTGATATTTATCGTTATTCATGATTTAAAGGAACATTAGAAATATAGGTAAGTATATAAGTAATGCAATAAAATAATTTATATTGTTTTCAAAAAAAGTAAATATACCTTATTTTAACACTGAAATTGACGAAATCACTTCTCTCAAAAAACTGCGTTATGAAACCGCATTTGGCGAATTATTACATATTACCCATTACACTTCTGTAGGCTTGAAGTAATTACCAACTTTTTTGGCATTATCAACTACAAAATATGACTACCACAATCACTACTTTTGGTAAATCTCTAAAGAGGAAAGAGAGGAGATACATCAGTATTAAATTCCAATTTACTTTATATAGCTGATATTTAATGGAATATAACCAAATAATCAATTCAATATGTTAAGGAAAATATTTCACTAGAACACTCCATGTAAACAAACCGTCATCTTGCCTACCCTACTGTCACTAACTTGAAATTGCACAGTTTGAATATTGAGCAATAAATTACGCAATACGAATTGGTTAATATAATAGTCTAATCAAATTAAACAAAAATTAGTATTTTAGATCAACAAACTTCTAAAATAGTATCTTAAACTGTACTTGAGGAGTCTAAATGCATCCAGAAATATTTTAATTTTAATATATCCTTAAGACTTTGCTCATATCTGTATTATACACACAAAATCTGTTCTCTAATCACAAAATAAATCGAATTTATAATTGAAAAAAAAAGTTCATTTCGTAGGCTTATTTTTAGGAGGTGAAAAAAATGTTTTAACTGCAATAACTTAAAATTTAATACCTAATGAAGAAAAAAATCTGAATTTTGGTAAACCATACCAAAATCCAATACCAAAATTTCATATAGATTATATGGTAATTTTGCTTTTAATAGAGAAACATCTGTACTACAAATCAATTGAATGTCTAAAAATTTTAAAAAGAAACTTTAAAAGTTGGGACTTATTCTTAACATTAATTAGCTAATATCACTATATCGTATAAAATTTTCATAAGAATGGGAACCAAAACACCATTTTTGGAAGAAAAAATAAACATCACATGATCTTAATTTATTAATGTTGAAAAAATTTATTAATTTCAGTCGGTAGGATACATACCAACAATTCTAAAACTGACCTTTTTCGTTGTACCTTTTCTCCGCATGTAAATAAGATATTGTTTCAGTTTTCTTCTTCACAGAATGTTTACATATACATGTTTACGCAGTGATAACTGTTGATATATATAGTTGGCACAAAGGTTTTTAAAAAATTATGACATGAACGCAGTGATAACTGTTGATATATATAGTTGGCACAAAAGTTTTTTAAAAATTATGAACTGAAAAATTTTACATTTGTTAAATAGTTTCATCAAAAATCTTTTATAACTCAAAAAGTATTCTACTTAACGCTAAAACATCATCACAGCATGTTCTCAAATATCCCCAAAAATTTCAAAGCGATATAATAAGTAGTTTCTTAAAAAAGGTACATCAAAAAAAGGCCAGTTTTATCATAATTTATATATGCTCTAACGACTCCCTTTAAAATGATCTATGATGATATAAGAAATTTTACGTGGTAATTAAAACAATAAACTGAAATCGAACTTTTCCAACAAGTCATCACTACGTATTTATATATCTTTTTTGATTTGAGGCTTTTCATTGTTTCACAACTGGTCCTCTCCATATTATGTTATAAATACGCTTAAATTTGAAATTATTCAATGAGCAGTTTCAAGCTCTTTAAACGGTAACTCTAATCAGTGTTGAGAAATAAAATTTATTTTTCAAATAAATTCATCGAAGAGAAAAAAATACTTTAAGGCATACCGTCAAAGCAGATTATGGATAAGTGAGATGATTTTAACGAAGTAAAAAAAAGTATGCCCTCTTCCGTCATTAATCCTTTTCTAAAGTAATTTGTCCTCTGGATTGGAAAAGATTCTCTTATCACTTAAGACATCAGAACACCAGCACTGTTTCTTTCTTAATAGAAAGTTAGATTTTCGCTCCACTGGATCCCTAATCATGACGAAGGACAGACAAAAATAAATACTTCAGTTTAGGTTCGTGAAATGCAGGAAAGTAAGTAAAAACTGTCTTATCACGGTTTAATCGGAGAAAATTTTTTTTGTTTGTCAAAATAGTAGTTACTGTTTTTTATTTTTATTTGTAGTTTATTTCTTTTCTCTTCATTGATAAATAAAGTAATATCTAATTACTTTCAGTTTCCTCTTCAATATCCTTTGATATTAAAGGTAAGATGGAGTCTCAAATTTGTTTGAAAAATGAGTAGATGCTATTCTGAATTTCTGCGAAACTTTTAACTGTGTTTAACGATATAGTTCAATTAAGCTAAAAATTATTTGATATCAAATTTAAGAAATGAAGAGCTTTTAATAGAGCTATTCCATATTTTCTAACAAAAGATGAAATGATGAATTCATGTCAAAAGATGGAATGATGAATGATTATTGTCATTGTCTTCATAATGGTATAAATTAGTTTACAATGGTATTAATTTTGTTCTAATTTTCATGGTGTCTAATACATAAGTTTAAAAAAGTTTAGAAACAGATTGTTGTAGATAAAATTTTAACTAAAACAAGGATTAATCACAGTGTGAACGTCGCATGCTAAGATTTTCGTACTCTAAAATACTTTTTTTCATACAAAACATATAAAAAACGTTTTTTTTTTAATTTCAAAGTCCAATATATTTTTATGTTTTTCTTGTTTATTATTAAGTTTAATGAAATAAAAATAAATTTAACTAGCAGTCTTAACATAATTATATTAAAAAAAGGAGAACACTGTACATAAAATACTACTACCGTTGTAAATAAGGCTATTCAGTATTTTTTAAATTTGGTTTAACATTTGAATTGATTTTGGTGTAGTTTTATTACATATTTTAGTGTATAAGAGTATAATTCAATTGAAATATGTTGCGCATATCTAAAAAATGAAATTATTATATAGCTAATAAATTACCAATTTAAAGACTGCGTCCTTTGTGATTAGTCACTCAATGTTTATTGCCAAATGAAATTCAATTCGATTCAAATGCCATACAAGAGAAAGTTTTAGAAATTGACTTATGCGCTGTTTCAAGTATTGTTTAAATTTTAAACATAAAATCGTCAGAACTTGCTACAGTGTACAGAAAAGTGTTAAAATTAATCAGATTACCATCCAAATTTACTTACACTGCTAGTTATTTTAGATACCGAGTTTCAACTAGAGCGGATACATGGTTTTAAGTAGACAGGTAACTAGTTTACTAGTTTATATTTTGAATTGTTCAAAGCACGCAATAAATAATTTAGTGGAAAGTTTGAAGCAGTCAGTAAAAGTCAATGAAATTTTCAGAAAAAAAACACATCATCCATCAGATAAAGTTTATCATATTATTGTGATATTAGTTCCAGTAATGTTTAATTATCGCTAATTCAGTTTTACCTAAACATTTGGCAATTCCATACAAATCCAATTAGATGTACACTCACAATGTTTTAAAGCAATATTCTATTAGACCTCATCATTTGAAAATGATTGCGGTATAGTCATTTAAAACATAAAACTTTGGCAAACATTTGGGAAAATCTGTTCATTCTCTTTCCATTCCCCATGTTTTGATGACAACTACCTCAATGCGAAGGCCTTCCAGAGATATGTAACACACAAAATTCTATATTTAATTACGATCGTGTATCGAAAGTTAACGAGACAGAAGTTACAGAATTCATAATGTGGCATTTATCAACTCTTAAAGTTCAGTTAATTAAACAAATCAAAATGTTTTACAAACTAGTTAATCCCTTGCTAGTACTTTATTTTGAGTTTTACCAGCAACTGTTCGTGTAATTCGCTTCATTCTCATATCTGTTACAAAGTTTGCCCTTAATTTTGAAACATTTCAACTGTAGGTAATGAAATTTATTATGAATCTGTAATCTTATCCTGTTATTTAGAATTTACAATAATTTGCATGCATTTGTTATGTCTGTTATCCGTTTTAAACTGTTGGTTTTAATTCAATATTCTTCATCCTATTTGTTTTAAATTTTTTTTCAGAGAGTATTTTTTTTTGACCGACTACCACTTATTTGGGATATTTGTTTGCATATTCTAAAATATTCTTTAGTAGTTGCAAATTAAAATATTGCATATTAAAATATTCTCTTATACTGAGTGAAATTATTTCGGAATATTTTCATTTCAGAAATTAAATTATGATCTATTTACATTAACTGTTAATGAATTTAAAAATACAAAAAAAGTTTTTGACTGCATAGTATGAATAAAAGCATTTGATAAACAAATAATATTAAAAATATTTTTTTGTTGAAAAACTATTCACTTAGTAATACTTTATAACAAACAATAACTAGAGGCTACGGTTAGCTTATAATTTTGAACATCTGTGCAGACCCATAACTGCGGTGAAATTAAGTAGGAATCTCATAACTGTGGGAATTATGTAACAGGGAGTGCAAGAGTTTTTGTATGTAGAGAGTTCTAGATTATTAGTACTGGAAAAATATTGAATAAATACCACAGGTTATTAAATGTGCATTGAAAATTCGAAAAGTCTGCGGAAAAATATTTATGTGCCATCCTTTTTGCATCACATATATGTGTGACGTTAATTATTTATATTTTCGATCAAACTGCTTCTATAATGTATTCTTGACAATATAACCTTATTTATATCAAGCTCCCGCATGTTAATATATAAGTAATTTATTTATAAAAGCTAGCAGCACAAACTTTTATGGCTTGTGCACTTTTGGAAAAATTGTAATAATTAGGAAATTTTTATGGTACAATCCAGAATGGAAAATTTAAGAAAAAATAAATAAATATTTTAATAGATCTTGAACTAAGGATTCTTCGGAGCATAACATAAAAACCATTTGCTTGATTGAATTTACTTTTCAGTTTTAATTTTTATAAAGTGTTTGGCAGTAAGAACTATAATCTTGAACTGTATTGTGTTAATTTGAAAATAGGGTTTAGAAGTTTAAGATTAATTTTCACCTTTTGCATTGCATATGAAATTCGATTTACTGTTAACCGAAAAAAACTGTTCAGTCACACAACTTTCAGGGTCGTTCAAAATCAACATTTGTGTTGAAGAATTCCGATTGTGTCTAAAATTTTATCGTGCTATGTGAAAACACTTGTTATTCCTTTTTAAAAAAGTAAGTTTTATTAATTACTTTTTTTGTGTTTTTTTTAAAAAGTTTTTATCGTAATATTTTTATTTTAAATTGTGTACATGTTTTATGAAAATAATTACAAATTTACTCGATTAAAATGCGAATTTTATATTAAATTAGAATTAAGTTAGCTTAATAACTTATCAAACACTAAGAATTGTATTTTAAGTGTAAATATTTCTTTTCTACTGCTATCTAATAAATCTAGAGGTTTTCGACAGAAACTACACATTTTGTATGAGATACTTTTTAATATAAGAAAAAAAGGAAGCTTTTTTTCACAATAAAAGCGTTTTATTTACCCTAATATATTGTTTATACATATAATCAAGCTTTACTATTCTCAATTATATGATCTGACTTGCAGTGTAAAAACTGTGGGGCACTGTATCTCCAAATTAGATGTTGTACAAAACGATAAATTGTGTAAAGCGTCAATTATTTAAATGGATAAATCGAAGTTTTAGCGAATTTCATATGCAATAATAAAAAATAGAGTAATAAAAAATCTTAGACTCTTATAATGGGAAACGTTTACACCTATCTAATATTTTTGCTTCCGATGTAGACGTGCTTTAGACATCGACTGTTGAATGTCTAAATTTGAATACAAGATAGCGAGAGTTTTTTGTTTTGCTTCATGCTGCTATACATTTACTGAAACAAAAATTCGTAGTTAAAGTTTCCGTAAACTGTATTGGATAATTTTAAAACATAGAATTTCGCCCCGCTCATGTTTTGTTAAACCCAGTTCAAATTAGTCTTAATAGTCTCACTTTATTGTGATTGACAAACTAATTTTATTGCAAGAATTAGTGTATACATGAATTCAAATCAATGATTTTTACTTTATATTGCCTCGTAAAAATAACTTTTCTAACTCTTGCTTGCTTCTTGCTTTAATTTTTAAATATTTATAACTTCACAATAAGTAGTGTACAGAACACTATTGGTGTTTTACATCGTCAGGAAAGGTCTTTGGTTCTACACCATTTTGGTGAAAAATAGTTGTCAACATTTTTAATGATACGATATTCTATGTTTACAGTGTACTTGGTTACCTTACATGTCCCCTAACTAATCTTCAGTTATAACTTACATCAAATAGATTCATTTTATATCTTGAGTTTGAGTGATTCTGAATTCCCTATGCAAGACTCGCAAATCACAAGATCATGAATCGGGATCTGTGATTCGTAAATGACTTTAAATACGAATCAATGTGTTATTTTTAAGGTCATGAAATCAAATCATACATATCATGAACATGAATCTAAATGTTAAACAAACAAACCTCATGATTACAAACCACTTTGTGCGACATGCAAACCATTAAGATATTTAATTATAAAGATGACAAACAAAAACCTTTTAAACAACAAAATACGATGGCACTTAACATCAGTATCTTAATATAAAAAAATTACAGACGTTGTTATCTTTGTTATTTTGATTCAAACACTATGAGACATAAAAATAGGTTAAAATGCATTCTTATAAATGATAGTAACTAGTTTTTATTAATAAGATGTCATCTAACTGTTATCAATAACCATTAATAATAATTACACATAGAAAATTTTAATCCAAAAGAACCTCAGTTATTAATTGATTTTGATTTTATGGCTGGTCCAGTAAGTTCGATAATGTTTTATATATTTTATAGTATAAAACATTATAGAACTTACACTTAGCTTTATTTTATTTTTCTGAGTGGCTAAATACTATTAAATACCTTCTTATTCTTTGCATACTTCTACAACTTACGTGTTTTATAAAAAAAATAATAAAAATGTCTCAAACTTTGAATACGATTTACGACTTCTAATTTGTTTCCTAATTCTGCAAATAATATACACACTATTTCAGAAGCATCTTAATGCTAAATTTATACTGTAATTGCTTTCTATTTTCCTTTCTATGAATTTGCTTGTTTTATTGCATTTTTTATTTTATTCGTATATAACTCAGCTTTCGAAAAAATATACAACACTTTGTTATCTAATTCAAGTTGTGTTCGTGGACACTTTTACTCGTACAAAATGTTTTTCATTAAATAGCGAAAGGTTGCAACGTGAAGTTCAGTTTCGTAAAAAGAAAAATTCTAGAGTTTCCTGCAGAAGCTAAGCCCATTAACTGCATCATTTATTTTGACAAATTCCCTAATAAGATACATTCTATTACGTATGATTACGGAATTTCTCTTTACGCATTGGAATACTCAAGGAAATAAATATGTGTGGATGAGTAAAACGATAGACGATTTAGTGAAATGTTTTTTTCGAAAAACCCTAGGAGCTTAGACGGTTAATAATTATTAATCTTTAAAAATAGGTAGTAGACATTTATAGGCGTAAAAACTGCGCATGGGAATATAATGCTTTTGTATATCTGATTATCCGATTCTTTTGTTACTTTAAAAAAATATCTATCCATTAAGTATCTAACAGAATTTTAAGAGAAAAATTTTCCCATGAATTTCAGCTATGTATTTGTTCATGTTGAACTTTGATTCTTTATTGCATTAAGAAAAATATTTCTTCGGTTTTAACAAGTTAAAACTATCTCGATGAAGTATGATCGATAAAGTAAATGTTTTTTTTGTTTAAATAGGTCAGATAATTTTATTTTTAGGAAACTCATAAAACAAAATTTTTAAAATTTGACATCAATCACAAATAGATGATTTACTGTCTTAAACAAACTAAAGTTATTTATTTGAGTAAATTTTTATCAACATATTTTTGCAAGTTAAATTAAGCATGTGATTTTCAGCTTAGTCCGAAAAAAAAAAACCAGTCTGAAGTTCTTTTGACTCTGAGATTTACACGTACTAATACGGTCAGACTTACACGTACTATGTAATTTGTGTGCATACGATATTTTGATTTACAAAATCAGACACAAAAGTCATATTTTTCCAACGAAATATACCTTTTTTTGGTAAAATCAGATTTCGATCCCCAAATTTGGGGGGAGGGGGTAGCCGCAATTTGGGAAATAGGCTCCAAATTGTTTAGTCGGGAGAGCGGCAAAAGTTTGGAACTCTCAATGTTAATTTTACTTTTTGCTTACTTCGCTATATCTCGTGAATTTTTGCTAATATCTCTTTTAAAGTTAAACGAAAAATCATTCATAAAAACGTTTTATTATCTTTTATCTAATACAGAAATAATTGATTTCTGTTTTGAAATATTTTATTAAATAATAATCAAAAAATTCTGAGTTGTAGAGTGTACATAAATAGATTTTTATTATGTAAAAAGTTTGAATGGCAAAATGCAAAGTTTTAGCATTTTAATTTTAGTAATCTATCGAATAATTTTTGAGAAATAATTTTTTCTCTTAAAAAAAGTCATACAATTAAAATTTGAAACCCTTGAACCATTAAGATTGAATATTCTTGGCATGTACACTAAGGAACAAAAAATTGGAAATTTACCGTAGTGTATAATAATGACATTTCTAGTAAAAAAAACAACATAATTTTTATTTAAAAAATTAAAATCCAAGGCATTTAAATCTTTTATTTGATAATTTTTCTATTTATATGGTTACAGTATTTTTTGAAATTTTGGTTTTTAAAATTTTGTTCTGATCCCCACGCATTTAATAAAAAAATAAAAAATTGAAAACCAAATTTAATTTGAAAAACTGTTTTAATGCCATGCTCTAAGATACTACGATAAAATTAATAAAATTTACTACCTTTTACATTTTTTATCACTTGGTACAAAACGCATTCTATTTCAAATTTGCCCTAAATTATAACCAAAGTTGATTCGGCAAAAGTTACTCAGCTTTTTGGTGTTCCCAATAGAGACAGAAGTACTGTAACCTACCATATTCCGTTAGTTTTGTTTATACTTCTTTTCTCAGTGTAAAAACCCGATAAATAAAATTACAAAAAATCCGATAACATTATTTTATGTGCTCCCGTTTTCTTTCCTTTTTCTATACTGCATATCGAATTCGGGTTTTTAATAAAAATATATTTTTGATGCATTTCAAACAAATACGGAATTTATAATCCGTATACGGAATACGGAATGTTATTTAACTAATTTTAGACATCGCCTATTAAACATGTTCGACTTATTTAAATATTTTATATTGTAAATTCACGCACACATTTGTCATGATGTGTTTATGTTAACGAAATTTGAAAATCATCAGAGATGATGAGTGCATAAATCATATCTGAACATTTAAAAATAGAAACGAAAAAAAGCAGTAACAATGTATAAAAAATTGATTTTTATAACAGATATTGATTTTAACATTTAATCGATTCATTCTAGAAATAATGTAAGAACAACACAGTAAATGAATTGTACATAATATGTCAGTATTTGAACTGTACAAAACAGTAAGATATATCACATAATTAATAGCAATGACAGAAATTAATTAGTGATATATTTGATATGACATATGTCTCAAATTATTTTGTAATACAATGAATTCTCAATATTTACTTTTTTTAAATAATGATAACTTAATGTTTTAAGTTATTTATGAAATACTTCTTTTAAAAACTGCGCAATAAAAAAACACACGTTATTCAATTGTTATAAATATATCTTAAATCATGTTTTTTTCCTTTAATCTTTATTTACTACTTACATTAAAATCATTATTTTTTCCACTATGCCATACGCCCTTAGGGAATATAAAATAAAATATAAAAGCAAGATAATCCTCCGAAATATTCGTCAACTAAACAAAAAAACCTTATTCAGTACTTAATAGAACTGAAATGAAAAAAGTCAATGCATGGGATTTATTACATTTCTCTGAGAAAAAGCGAATAATAAAATTTCAAAACTTATAAACCTTTATCAAAAGTTCCAGAAACAACAGTACAAACAATGCAGTTCACTTTTCCCCCTATTATTTTGTTTTATTAGATTTTTTTGATTTGAGTACAACGCCCCCGTTAGTTATATTAATAAAAAATTGCTTGATCTCCTCCTTGCTTCGATTTACATAATCTATTATTTCACTATTTAATAAAATTTGCCAGAATTTCTTATAAACTACAAAAAATTTACATAAATTTACAGTAATTAAGTTTAACAAAAAAGATTGATGTCGTGCTGAGCATTATTCATTTATGTATTATTTATTTTCTTTAATCAACATAATTTACCGATTCATGATTTGTCCTTCTGTGTAATAAATTTTTAAATTCCCGCATTGGTTTTGGAAAAAGCTTGTAACATTTCTTATTATAATGCTTTTTCTTAATAATTACATAATAACTTAAATTTAGATGGTTTGAAAACTATAAAATTATAAAGGTGTTTTTAATATTAAAATTGATAATTCCTAAATGACAGGAGACTTTTAATTTATTATTGTAAAATATAGTAAAAATGTAATTAAACTCTTTTTAAGAACTTAATTCTATTGCATTTAATTTGTGCTTTAATTAAAAAAATTTAAGGAAAATTTTGAAGGTTTTGATTAGAAATTAACATGTTTTGAATTCAGAATGTGAGTTGTAATGCTATTATGAGGATTTGAAAGATTATTTCTTATGGATGTGCACGAATGTACAGACAAGATTTGGACAAAATAATGGAAACGCTTCTATACTAACTAATTTTTTCATATCTCTTAAGAACTTTACATACTTGAAGTAACTTTTAATTAATTATTGCGCAAGATATGAGTATTTAAAGTAATCCTTTCATAAATGCATGAAAAACATTAAAAACATTATTTTTTCATAATTTTGTTTTGAATCGTATTTCGTAACTTACGAAACAAATCAGATTTGAATACCTTGAAATCTAGCAAATTTTAAGCAGTGCTAGTAAAGTTGGAAAGGAAGCTCTGATGATAAAGGGTTTTCTAAATGTTTTATTTTGAACTATTAAAAAATATTTATTAAAATTTATTTGCATCGGCATTGTATAGAACTACCCCATTTTAAATTATGTTTTCTTTCACGTGTTTTCTTTCTAATAGAATCGCATTTCGTTGTCCGGACTATCATTTTAGAGTATTATCATTTGTTATAAAATTTATTTATACGATACAAAATGAAATTTTTGGAAAACCCCTAATCTCTTAGAGCCTTCTTTCCAAATTTACAAAAACTGCATACTTTCAAGATATTCAAACCGAACTTTTTTTCATAAGTAGCAAAAATCTATTCAAAATAATAGGAAATGCGCAGTATGAAAGGATTAATTTAAATACTCATATCTTGCGATATTTTTAACGTTTTTTTTTTTCAAATATTAAAATGATGTTTTTAAAATTAATTAAAATTATTCTGAAATGTTTCTTAACTATTATTGAATATGCAGTAATAGTAAGAAAAAGTAATACAAAAAGATTAATTTCTGTATGAGTATTTAAATATAGGAACAATCGCGTTCAATCGAACAGTAAAAAACAAAACGTTACAAATATCGCAAGATATGAGTATTTAAATTCATCCTTTCATACTGCGCGTTTCCTATTATTTTGAATATAATTTTCATTTCTGTATGAATATTTAAATATAGGAAATTATGTGCAGTTATTGCATATGATACCCAAAGTAATTAATATAATTGTAAGCTTATCGTTATAATCTTTAACAAAGGGTGGTCAAAAACATCTTTTTTCGTTCTTAATTTATTATCGTTCCCTCTCTTTAAACGTTCGAAATTTTCTGATATGTTTGAGAAATAAAAACTCCTAAGCACATCTAAAAGGGTGATTGTTATGAACTTATGATTTAAATGTTTTAAATCAGCACATTTCAATTGTCTCATGAAATCCATTGGATATCAAAATGATGTGAGGAGCCAAGAAAATTTGTTTATCAATTTTATTTAATAAAATATTGAAATTTTGAAACGATTTTGTGCAAAAATACTTTTTAATAGTTTTGTTCAGAATGACATAGTGTTTTAAATTGAAGTATTTCAAAAAGGCATATAGTATATAGTCAATGTATATTTTTTATTTTTAAAAACAAACACATTATTTATTATGTTTATTTTTGCGTATAACAGCCTCTCTAATCCCTTTTTTTATTTTTCATTGCCATTATAAATTAATTCAAACGCTTTTTTCACAACAATTTTTAATTACCTTCTTTCTTTCACTGTTATTTAACTTTAATTGACATGAACTGTATTTCAAATGAATTTTTTTAATTTCTGAAAGGATTGCGCGAAAAGTACATATTTAATAGTTTTGTTTAAAAAGATATGGTGTTTTAAATTGAGGAATTTCAAAAAGCATATAGTAAGAGTCAATGCGTTTTTTTTTTCATTTTTCAAAACGAAATTTTCGGTTCTGCACGTAAAAAGTCGCATTTTAATCTGCAATCTTCTCTGCATAGTAAAACCGGTTTTTCCATGTTAATAGATAGCTGTATAGGGGAGAAATATTCTCCCAATTTTACCCATTTGCTTAACTGCCAGTGGGTTAAAAGAATTATTCTCCGAAGCAAAAAAAATTATTATGTTTATTTTTACACACAACAGCCTCTGTGGTCTTTTTTCTCAGCGTCATTATAAATTAATTCACACTTCTCTTTCACAACAATTTTTAATTATCTTCTTTCTTTCGCTGTTATTAAACTTTAGTTGACATGAACTGTATTTCGAAATAAATTGGCTAATTTCAGAAGGGATTAACTACTAAGCTAAAAGAAAGGAAAATGTCTCATAACAACAACTTATATTGCAATTTGCTCAAAAGAGATAAAAAGTGGGATTTTCTTTCTTTCAATAGTATTATGTGCCGGCTAAACAATATAAAAACGCTGACATAATAATGTGAGCGTTTTTTTTTATTAAAAAATGTTTAAAAAAGGTAAATAACAAGATAGAATGAATAATTAATTTATTAGTTGTATTAGTTAATTTTTTACTATGTTGAATAAATCACTTAAATAAAGAAGAGTTATACTTGCAAAAAATACACTATCATGAAAATGAAAAACATAAACAGTTAAAAAATATAAATGTGTGATAGCAGAAGTGTGTGTTTTTAAATGTGTAATGCTTAAAAAAAAGATTTCTGGAGTAAATTTCCTATTTTAATTTCATTTAATTATATAATATTGATTTATATTGCTAAATCTATTAATTCCGAAGATTTTTGGTGAAAGAAGGAAGTAAGTCACTTCTACTTGATGATAGTCAAGTAGAAGTGTGTTTTTTAAACGTGTGATATTTAAAAAAAAGATTTCAGGAGAAAATTTTCTTATTTTTCTTTTTTTAATTGTGTTATATTGATTTATATTGCTAAATTTATTAATTCCGAAGATTTTGGTGAAAAAAGGAGGTAAGTGTCACTCTTTGAGTATTTTTTTCTAATGGAATAACCTATAAGTGCACCTGGAAACAAATAGTAAAATAACCATTCCAGAAAATTACTTGCTAAGCATCAAATGGTAATTTGTGGGTAAAAATGGAAGACTTGAAACAGCAACTTCCATGTGCTTATGAGAAATATATATTCATTCACGAATCCGTAATTAAACAAACAGAAAAACTAGCCTTTAAATAGTTTCAGCATTTCTGATATTTAGTTCATAATGTTCAAACTCTCAGACACACACCTCTGTCTATCTACTTAATCGTTCTCTGAGCATGGTCATATTGAAAATAAATAATATATTGTGTTTATGCAACTGTTTAGTATATTATTGTCGTTACTAGTTGAATACTCGTTTTTTGCAAGGGTGAAAAATAAAACAAAATAATCAACAAATCGGTAATGATCAACACTTTGTTATCATATACAAAACTGAAAAAGATATCCTGAGGAAAAGATTGCAGTTTATTTATTTATTATTATTTGTATAAATTCCTGATGGCTTTAGGTTATTAGATTCAGCAAAAACCCGTTTTCAGAAATTCATCCTATCAGAACAAAGATTAACAATATTCGAATCATTTCGTATAATGTTATTGCTCGAATTCAACCAACAATTCCTAAAGGAGAGAAGTCTCCCGCGTGGATCAATTTAGTTGTCTGACGTAATGAAAATAAACTGCTCAGTGGGGGTTAATAAGAAAGATTTTCCAGCATTCGGGCTACGACTAAACTGGGCAGAGTAGAGAAATACAAGAGATGTCACAATGTTCAAATTGCTAATAGATTTTATTTTTTATTGAGGCCTTCTTTCATCTAACAGCTATCGGCCCAACCTCTGACAGTCGAAAATTACCATAATAAACAATTATCTCTGTTACTTTTCCCGTTCGGTGGAAGTAAAAACCCTATTTTGACGATAGCTATATCATGATACCTACATTAGTGTGTATAGAGCGTACTAAATTAGCACCAAATACCATAATATATTTGTAATACCTATAACCAAATTTTTTTTCCTTCGGATTATTATGTTTAAATTAAAAATAACAAGGTGCTCATAAACAACTAATAAATAGATCTAGATTGCAACTAATCAACAAATTTCAAAAACTATATTCGGAAAAAACTATCTTAATCGTTGAAAAAACATGAACTAAAAATCAACATATTGTGATAGAAAACGTAAGATAATGAGTTTCTTCATAAAAATGAAATGCAAGTAGTTATTCTATATTATAACAATGCGATAAGCTCAAAAAACTATATTTAGAAATAAAACTCTTAATCGCTGGAAAAAAGCATTACTTCACTTTGCCTTATATATCTAAACTGAGGCAAGTAATTGTCAAAATAAAAGATCTTGATTGCAGTAAGTAGCACAATTTGCTTAACCTCTTGTCTCATGAATATTTAGTGAGTTTGAGAAAACTACTCAAAGTTAATATCCGTCAGTTTTTCTTTTAGATTTGTATTTCGACCGTGAAATCGAAGCAAATATTTCAAAGTTGTTTCAGCTGAGTCTTTAGTTGCTAAGATGAAGCTAATGTAGCAGATACAGTTTAAGATGCTTAGAATTCTTTAATAATAACACAAGTTTTAAAAACAAATTATGTAGCAATGATGCAGAAGGTAGTTTGATACGTGATGCAATGTTTGTGGTTTATTACTTTAAGATGCACATGATTTTGCTAATAAAGATATTCTTATTTACAAAAAAAATTGAAACGTATTTTTTTAAAGTTAGTTATTAAAATCGAATAATACATATGTCTAATAATATCCAACTCATTTATCACAACCTCTAGCTTCAGAATATTAAATAAAGACGAGAAAACTCTACTGTAAAAAATTCGGTATCAATTTAAAGTATAAAACACGGTGCATCATCCATAAAATCCACTTTGCCGTAAAATATTATACAGCAATTTGTGCAACCACATTTATTTAATTAGCGTGATTAAGTAATTTTGTTTTAATTATTACTATAAAAATTACGGTTTATCATTTTTTTTTGTTCCTTGTATAGTAAAAATGGAATTTGCGGTAAAACTTACGGGTAGCCTGAAAGCAATTACTTTTTTTTTGTCGTATGCCTGTTTAGGCAGTGGGGGTGCGATTGTTCCTGCTTTTCCGTGGCGCCATCTATGGCCAGGAATTCGACTTCTGCCGCGCCATTCACTCAGCCACAACCCGTTTATAGAGCGAGTCGCATTCACACACAAAGGAGATTGACATAGAACACACAGGGAGAGAAAGAAACATCCATGCCTTGCCCGGGATTCGAACCCAGGACCTTTCTGATGCGAGGAAAGTTCCTTGTCCCCTACACAGCCCGGTTGGCAAGCAATTACTTGGTTGCTGAGATAAAACTTGCGTAACAGATATGGTTTAAAATGCAAAGAATTCTATTTGATAACAAAAGCTATAGAACACAGAAATATGACTATGTTGTTAAATAAAACTTGGAATGTTTTGTTTATATAATTGTCAAATAACTGTTTTATGCTTCTTGTTTTGAAATGAAATCTATCCTTGTTTTAAAAAATTAGAAACATACTATTCTAGCTTGATTAACTACAAATCAATATAATATAATGTATTCCCCTCTACCCTCTCAAATAACCCTCCACCATTTATAAAACAAATTGGAATGAATTTATAAGTTCATTTTAAGTAAAATAACAAATTGGATGATGGAAATTAAAATGCATTGAAGTAAATCATGATTAAAATAAATTAATTAACGTGTCTCAAAATCTTTCTTTGCAGTTAAGACTATATAAATAGTGGTTCTTAATGATATTATAGACATGATACAATAGTATGCTTTGTAATTTTTGAAAAACTGCAAGTGGAAAAAAAATCAAAAATGCAATTGCTTGAAGTAAAATGTAATAAATATTCTAACTACCAGTAATTTGTAATTAAGGAATTAAAAATATATTTAAATTACAAGTGCAAGAAAACATCAACTTGATTGAGATTAAATTTTAATTTGAGAATTACAAGATATAAACCATTACATTATTTTTACGAACAACAATAAATAATTTTTATAAGTACCTAAATTAAATATTCTTGGTAATCACATGAAGTAAATTTATTTAACTACGCAATTCTCGAGGTTTTAAAACAAGGCATTAATAAAAAAGTTTAACAGCATGTAATATTAATTATTTTATTATTACTATATTACTATTATTATAATTATTTTAAGAATCTAAAACTTTAAAAACAAATTCATGTAAATAATTTTTCGAGGGTAATTCTCACAAGAAACAAATACTTACATTTTAACAATTAAATTCTTGCTATCCAAATTATTTCGAAAAATTATTTTCTTGCTATATCATATCCACATTTCCAAATATATTCAGATTTAGTTCTCCATTATCAGAAGTCTTCATAGTTTTAAAAGTTTGATTAGTTTATCTTGTTAAAAACAATTAAAATTGCTTTGAAACACTTCATTATTATATTTGACTCTTTAAAATTTCATATTTTCCTGTATTCTGAATAGAGTTTATATTTGAGATTACAGGGCAATCCATCCTAGAACTGACATTCCGCGTTAAATAGAGCAACGGATCACAAAGGTTTACGAACTGAATTCAGGAAATGTGTTCCAAAGTTTTAGAGGCATCCGCTTCTCTGTGAAAAGTTTAAAACGTATGTCAGAACTTGAAGCAGAGCCTTTCCATTTTGAATATTCATAGTTTTCAAATATTTATCAGAAATTCTCTTTCAATGAAATAAATCTGAAATAACATTTTTTTATTTGATTCAATTCAAGTTGAACGGAATTATCTTGTTATAATTTCTGAATTAAAAAAAATTTTTTTTTATTGCACTATGAAATTGAATTATAATTTATGTTCTTTTTAAAAACGAAAAAAATAAGTAATTTTCGAATAATAAATCTTAAAGGTTAGACAAATTTATTTTTGAGGAAAATCTAAACACAAAATACACAATTTTTAATCATTAGAATTAATAAATAGCTCCCAAAAATATGAAAAATATTGAATAAGCGTAAAATTTAGATTAAATATATTTAATGTACCTATTTATGTATTGAAAAATAATGTTTCTAAATTCTCTATACAAGATGTTTAGAAGTTCACTTGGTATATATATATANATATATATATGTATGTATATTAATTAAAATAATTAAAATACGAAGGTAGCTATCATTGAGTCGCTTAAACAAATTATCCTTAAAAGTGTTTCATTTGGCAATTTCCTAATATTGCAGTCCTAATATGTCAAATCTCCAATATGTCAAATTAATTATTACTTTCTAGAAGATGCTTAGGTAATACAATTATAGAAAGATAGATATAAGTAATAATATTATGGAAAAATCTTGGCCATTAACCCTATGGTGCTATTGACTCTATTTTCTTCATTGAGCGGGAAAATTACCATGATTACAATTTAAGGGAAGTCAACTATAATGAACATAATCTATGCAGAGAAAATGAACTAACGCATTCTTCGGAAAATATATTGTGTTGTGAGGTGGGTCAAAAAAAAAAAGGAAAAAGAACGTATCACTCTCTATAGCCTTTGATTTAATGATCTGATCTGGGACTCATTCTTAATAGTTCGAGGGAATGATCTCAAATATGCTAAGTAATTATTTGAGATCATCCCCTCAAATATGTTTAGTGCAGACAATATTTTACGTTACGAAATCAGGAACAAAAACATACTTTCTCTAAATATACGTGCCTTTTTTCAGCCCCCAAATTATATGGGGTAGCAGCTGTCTTAGAAATATGGCCCCCATAGTGTTATGGCCCCCGTTACCCTTTAATGTTAATTTTACTTTCTGCATATTTCTCCATATTTCGAGACAATTGAAAAATTCGTTTATCTAAAGACAATTCCATAAAAAATAAATTTTAGTAAGCATTTAGTATTTTTTATTATTTTATAAAATAATAGTAAAAAAATTGAATTGTAATGTATACAATTTCTTACATCAATTTAAATTATACAATTTTACATGGCGAAATACAAAATTTCAGCGAAATTAGTTCGATTTTGTCCTTGAACCTGAAGATCATTTCTAGGTTCCGTTTATTAGATTCAAAACTCATTCAGGGTTATCCTTTTTTCTTGGCGCATTTTACATTGTCTATATATAAGAAATAAATTATACTTTGAAGTTAATTTAATTATCCCTGATAGTTTTTTTCTAAATCAGATAAAACGTCATTTTATAACATCAATATATCGAGAAAAAAATTGGTGTAAAAAATTTGTATTTTTATGATTTTTATCGTTAGATTGATTCCCTGTAAAAGGCAAATTAGGCAATAATTAAGCAATCTAATTAAGCAAATTCTATGAAGCAGCTAGCAATATTTATAAAATACATATTTGTATTCGTATTCTAGATTCGTATTCGATATTAATGAGTCTATAAGAATTATACAAAACTTGTCTGCAAAAATTTACAATTGTTACTATAAACATTTGCTATTAGCATTTTCTAACATATATAACTAATTTAAAAGTTGAATACACAAATGATTTTCACTCGAAGCATTGTTTTACAAACCAGTGTAACTTGTAGAATCATTCCAGAATCATTATTTTTTATTCTTTGGCAAATTTGTTAAATATTACCTATAAATAACTTTCTACATATTTCCGTATTTAAAATTATAAATGAACATAAGAGTTTCTGAGGTATTCAAGCTTTAACTTGCATGAAATGGAATTTAACATCATAACATTTATAAGATTTAATTCAAATTTTGAATTCAGAAAAACTTTAAAATAAGTAAAGAAAAAATATATCTCAGTATCTTTTAAGAAATTTCACTTTTTCTCTTTACTCTCTTCTTCTTTTATTTATAAGGTAGATTAATATATTTTTTCCTTTATCACACCTGTTTTTAACATGAAATAAAACAGTTTTAAGAGACAAAAATGAAGAAAAAAAATAAGCTAATAAAATTTAGACAAGCACACGTTTTGTTATTACACTTTTATTCGTCTGTTAGTTGGGTCGAAAAAGTCAGAATTTTTTTCAGCTTTTTTTGTTGGATGAAACTCTAAAGAAAGAACAAATCACGTTCACATTTTACTCACCTTTTTTTAACCTCAGTTTAAGTCATCAGTCAGAACACGTTTTTGCTAACGAATAGGGAAAAAAAAGAAAGCATTACACTGGAATTGTCGAACATGGTGAGAAAATGAAAGGTTTTCGGAATAAAATGTTTTTATAAAATGTGTGTTTTGGGTTCTGGAAGTAGAAAAGGTTAGGAGAAGATTAAAGATATATTTTTTTTTGTATTTTCTTAGGAAAAAGCAAATAATTTAATACAAACACGAGTAAAAACTACTAAACTCAAATGAAAAAGAAACCTTGATATGGCATATTTATTATAATTCCTTTTTGATTAATTTTTGTAATATTATTTAATTGCTATTTAAATTATTTTACAGATATTATCAAAAATATTTTTAAATGACAATTTCAAAAGAAACTATTAATAAAAGAAAATTTATTCATTTATTCCATGATATACACGGTAATTTTAAAAGATTTATCGAAATTAATTCATTTGTATTCCTAAAAATATGAATTTAATTAAATTTATATTATATTTTTTTATAATTAAATACATTTAATATTGTAGTATTTGGCCCAGTTAAAGAAGCTGATCGATGGATAATTTTGTTTAATCATGAAATCTATATAAAATACAAACAACCTAATATTTTCTGAGTATTCAAATCCTATTATATCAAACACTTTTATCGCATTTAGGTTTTAGTTTTTATAGATTATTTATTCTTTACAGTATTTAGTTTTTATAGTATTAAATTTTTATAGTATATTTATTTTTCAGTTTTTCATACTTAATATAACATTTGTTTTAGATCTGACAACTAGAGCCCTCGTGCAAAGCTCACATTTGCAGAAGTACATGGTACCAAAAAAGAGAAATTCATTGCACAAGATGGATGGATTGTGTAGAGGCAGACGTTAAGAAATTCAAGTTCAATAGTTGCCGAACCATGGAGTTTAATTTGATCTATTCGAGAAAGCGTACTAAAACTCCTTTTAATTGTAGTGGGCTGTAGTGCATTTGAAGAAGAAGTTATCTATAAGCAGTGGCGGATCTACTTAAGGGCTTTTTGGGCTACAGCCCAGGGGCCCTTTGTATACAAAGGGCCCCAGTCGCCTCTGAAAACAATAGGTGATATTTTGTTCTCGTCGTCAAAGTGACAAACTTGTTTAGTCTACTAATAAATGATAACTAAAAAGTTATAAATACCGGACCTTCCTCGTATTTTACTTATAATTGAAAGTACATAATCAGTATAAGAAAAGATTTCCTGCTCTTAGTTGGTAAGTAAAAGGAATTATAAATCCTTTTTTTTTCTTTTAATGTATTTATTCAATACTAAATGAACTTTTTAATCGACTTTTAATAATAATTTCAGAATTACTGCACTCATTACAATATATTAAAATGTGACGTGAAGAACAATATTACATCGATTATCTCGTCCCCTGTTTGTTTATTACCAGAAAATTATTAAGTTCATTGTTTATTTTTAAAAAAATATTAAAGTCTTATTTTACAATATGTCTGGTAGAAAATATGAAAGTGGAGCTGAGAAACGGAAATTACAGCTAGATCGGGAAAAAGAAGAAAAAAATGTACAAAAACTGAAGCTTTTTTCAAATTAGAATATAAAAACGAGAATGAAATAGCGACAAATTTTCAAAATAAAGATCCGAAAAATATATATTCAGCTTCAATAAAGAAATGCAAAGAACAAAACAGAACATTTTCGAATAGGTATTTCATTAAGAAAATGAAAAATGGTCAATCACTGGAAAGATCTTGGTTATGTTTATTCAACCAGGGTTGGTACTGTTTTTTGTTTGACTGGCAAACTTTTTTCTAAAATCCCTTCTCAATACACAACCAGATTTTCTGATTGGAAATACATAGGAACTTGTTTAGAAAATCATAAAAATTCTAATGAACATAAGAAATCAATGTTAGTGTGGTTGACACGAAAGGAAAATAGATCTGTTTTAGACAAGCAGTTTCAGAAGCAATTAAGAAAAGAAACAGAATATTATCACAATGCCCTAAAACGGGTTATCGTAGTGGTCAAATTTTTAAGTATAAGGGGCTTAGCATTTAGAGGTTCCAAGGAAGTATTTGGTCTCCACATAATGGTAATTTAATAGGTGCTCTGGAGCTGTTGGCAGAATTCGATCCATTCATTCGTGAACACATTGAACAACCAGAGCTGCGACCAAAACCGATAATATCGTACCTATCAAAAACAATATATGAGGAAATAATTAAGATTATGGGCCGACAGATAATTAAACAAATTATAACTCAAATAAGTAACGACGACACAAACTATTATTCAATTGTGATGGATTCTACTCCAGATCTATCTCACAATGATCAACTTGCTATTGTACTCGATACTGTTTTTGGGGGAAAGTGTACGAAGGATGTGTATCCTTCATTAAAATTAGTAATCATACTGGCTTACATTTATTTAATATTCTACAAGATTTTTTTAGAAACAAATGGACTACTACTGATAATTAATTGTAGGGAACAATCTTATGACAACGCTGCTAATATGGCGGGTCACTACAATGGTGGCACTACTAAAACAAAAAAATAAATCCGCGGATTATGTGCCATGTGCTGCTCATTCCCTTAACGCAGTTGGTGAAGAATCTGTTAAGGTTGCAACCGAAATTGTGAACTTTTTTGGAGTAGTGCAAAAAATATACGTTTTCTTTTCTACTTCGACCCATAGGTCGGAACTGTTAAATCGTGAAACAAAACTCATATTTACGTTAAAAAGTTTAAGCCAGACCAGATGGTCTTGTCACTATGATGCTGTCAAAGCTTTGAAAAATAATTATGATGACATTATGAAAATTTTTCAGCGAAAATGAGGATGAGAAAGTTGATTTCCGGAAAGAGGCACGAAATTTATTCAATAGAATGGCGAAACTCGATATTGCAATTTTGATTGTTTTTTGGGAAGAAATTTTGGGGAGATTTAATTTAGTTAATAAAAAAACAGAGCTCTGGTTTAGATATTTGGGAAGGCAACAAGTTAATTGTGTCATTAAAAGACTTCGTGAACAACATAAGGCACCAATCAGATCAGAAGCTAAAGGAATGCGAAGGGAATGCTAAAAAATTAAGTACTAGTGTGGGAATAGACTATAATGACATAAACAAAAGACGCATTACTCCAAAATTTTCAGATAAGTCTACAGATAAATTCTCAGTATATGGAGCAGAAAAATTTAAAAAAGACACGCTAAACGTTGCGTTGGATAAGCTGATTATGGATTTAATTAAAAGGAGCCAAGTCTATGAGATGTATAGCAAGAAATTCAAATTTTTAATGGATTTGCAAGACAAAAATATGGAAAACATTGATCTGAAAAACATAGATCTGGAAAGTGTACGTAATATTGTTGATAATTATCCAGATGACGTAGACGAGCATTTAGTGAATGAGTGCATTCAGTTAAAATCTTATTTACTTCAGTCTAAGCCAGAGTCTTACACCTCTTGCAGTGAAATTTTTATGCTAATTTATGAAAAGAAACTTGTTGATGTTTTCCCAAATTGCTATACTATCTTAAAGATTTTTTAACTTTGCCAATCACTAACTGTGAAGCGGAGGGCTCTTTCTCCGGGATGTCATATGTAGAAAACAAATATAGGACAACAATATCGAACCATCGACTAAATCATTTATCAGTTCTTTCCATAAATTGTGATTTAACGAAGGACTTACAATGTGATGAGCAAATAAAGGAATTTGCTGCACAAAAATGCAGAAAGGTTGCTTTATAATTTATATAACATAACTACACATAACCTGTCAATTTCTTTTGCAATAATGTTGTGCAGTTGCTGTTTGTATGCACAAATAAAAAGAAAGAAAGAAAAAATAAATAAGATTATTTTATTGCCCTATTTTTTTCTGTATACTTATCTACATCACTACAGAAAACAGTTTTTTGGCAAAATGGCTATTAGGGCCCCTAAGTAGTTTCAGCCCAGGGCCCAACAAATTCACGATCCGCCCATGTCTATAAGTACAGTTTCAATACGCAAAGTTTTATTTGCTAGTACTTAGTTGGTTATAATTATATTAGCTTCTCCTAAGGTGGTGGTTGTGTACAGCTGCATAAAAACCGAGCGACTCGCATTGCAGCTGTTAAGTTCATTTTTTCTTTGTTTCTTTTTTTCTCCGCTGTAACAGTCAATTGTGAACTTAAAACTTTTTTACAGTGTTTTAGTTCTTTTTGAACTGACTCAGTGTATAACAGTTGTTTCGTGATAAAGCTGTTGCTACATTTTGGATATTTTCCATGCATCGAAGGGAATACATTGAACATTAATAGCATGTTTTAGAACATTTCAAAACGCATTTTTATAGTTATCGGTTCTGACCACAGCGAATCATCGCTGCTACTATCTGTGCTCTGAAGGTTGTGTTTATTCCACTTATTATGCCCGCTTATTGTGCAGCACTACGGAGATGCCCGTGACGAATTGTAACCTCGAGAAGTTATTTCCCCAATGAATGACACTACTGGCCATTAAAATTGCTACATGCTACACCCGGAAGGAAAGCAAATAACAGAATGATATTTATTGTGAACTTACATAATAGTTGGAAGAACAAGTGATTGAATTTTCAGGATATTTGGATGTATAAATCCTGAGGAAACAGCACTCAGAGCAACCTCACCTGGCTGCAATAACAGCAGTTATTCTCCTGGGCATCGAGTCGAACAGAGATTGGATAGCATGGGCGGTTGCAGAATTCTATGCAGCTCCAACCTTTTGCCACAACTCATCGATCTTAGTGACTGACGAGTGGTGGCGTGTTAGTAGTTCGGCAACCATTGACCAGATGTTTCAACATGCGAATCTGTTCTGTGTCGAGGAAGGTCAGGACAGTGCGGGAAACATGATGTCGTGCATTGTCCTTCTGAAACGTAGCGTTATGAAAGCCTGGCAGAGAAACTGACCCGAACTCATCAGAAATGCAATGGCTGCTGTTCAAAGTACCGGCAAAGCGAACAAAAGGTGATCGAGATGTGTATCCAATGGCACCCTTACTCCAGGTGATGGGTCAGTATGACGATGTCAAACACAAGCTGCCGATGGGTGTTCTCCACGATGTCTCCAAACACGGATGCGGCCATCATGATGCTGTATACAGAACCTGGGTTCGTCTGAAAAGACGACGTCATGCCATTTCAGCGTCCATGTTCGTCGTTAATCACACCATTGGAGGCGCTCCTGCCTGCGATGCAGCGTCAAGGGTAGCCGAAACCATGGTCGCCGTGTTGACAGTCCATGCTGCTGCAAACATCGCCGAACTGTTCGTGCAGACACTTGTTGTCTTGCAAATGACCCCATTTGTTTACTCAAGGCTCATGACGTAGCTGTGCGATCCCTTAATGTCATGCGAATAACATGCCTGTCTTCTCTGCTGTTAGTGATGGGGGGCCGCTGAGATCCTGAATGGCTTTTCATATGACCGTAATGAACCCATCGATTCTATATTCTGCTAACAGTCATGGGATCTTGACCAACGCGAGCAGCAGTACTTTGGTATGATAAGCCGCAATCTCGGTAAGCCTCATTTCGACCTTGATCAAACTCAGACACGTGCTGGTAGGCATTTCTCCTACTTACACGATGCAGAACTTTTTACCCAAGAACGCTCAAATTCAATTTCTGTATGAGAAACTTGCTGTCAAATATTTTCTTTTATACAAATTTTAGGTGTCACTACTGACGCCTGCTTTGCATGAATGCTCTGATAGGCTAATCATTTGCATACCACAACAAGTTTATCCGTCCTGCAAATTTCACGTTCGTGGTGCATCGCCTTCCTGGTGCAGCAATTTTAATGGCCATTACTGTATGTAGCCGACGAGTTGCGCTCACGGCAAATTGTGGCCGCGACGACTTGTGCCCGCTATGTTTGTTTTGTTTTTTTTAATTTTTCCAGTGAGACAATGCTAAAAAAAGTGCTGACAAAACAAAACAAAAAGTAACTGAAAAGGCAGAAGCAAAATAACAGTAAACAAATGAAATAAATTCAATCTACAATATAGTCCATGGAATCTAATTTTAGTATGACCTACAAATATCAAACTCATCTACCACAACAAATTGTATCCCCGACGAATTGTCCTCTCGATGAATTGTCCACTGGATGAATTGTACCCGAAATGAATTTTCTCTGCAACGAGTTGTGTCCAAGATGAATTATTGTTCTTGTACGTTAAGCCTAAGGTGATTTGTCGCCTGACGTATTTGCGTGACGAATTGTTCTGCGACGAATTTTGTGCAGCGAACTGCTCTGTGACAAATAAATATGTTATCGCAGACACGTCTAGCTACTGGTTTATCTTTTGAAAAGTCATGCAACTTTCTTAATAACTCTGTACTATAAGCTCATATATTTTCATTAATAGTTCTTAAGATTTGTTTTTCTTTTTATTATCTGTTTTGCTTTGAATTAATTTTGACGATATTAGGCCTCACTTTGGCCCCAACTGAAGGTTTCAGAAACTTTGAACGATTTTATATCTCAGAATACTCCGAAAATTCTAAATACATGCGCTGGACAATGCGTATTTGATAACAAAATGTGACTTAATGAAGAGTTTCAAGGGTTCTATTGTCCAGCAAAGAATAATAAATGATCATAATAAATAAGAGTGAAATACAATACATAAAAATACACATAATAATATACTTTAATAAATAAGAGCGAAAATAATACATAAAATAAAAAACGATTATATAGGAAAATAAAATAATTACGTCGGATTTCTTTTTTCTGTTCCTTAATCTGTTTAATTTTTAAATATGAATGTCATGCATTATTTTTGAGAAACTCTTTCTTTTACTTTTTTCCCTCATTGATTTTAATTTTAATTTTTTTTTAAACAAAAAGTACATAAGAACTTTTTTATATATTATATATTGCATTCTCAAACTTTTAAGCTGCGTACCTAACATTGATTCCAAACACAATTTGTAGTACATCAGTATATTTTCAAATATTAATCATCAGTGCATGTATTGCTAAGCTATAGCTCTCCTGCTTTGCATTTGAGTGCGAATTCATGTAAATTTCTCTCTCTTACAAAGCAAAGACGAATATTTTCAAACAAAAACTACTATCTATTTTTTTACCTTTTCTTTGTAACAAATTAACATTTTTAATTCAAATTTTCTGAGAATTAAAATACTTCTTTAATTTTTTTTTGTCATGAATGAAATCCTATCAAAAGTTCAAAATTTTCAAAGAAATAAAATAAAAAAAAATATATTTTACTCCAAGTAAAATTTATATTTATATTTAAATATTACTTATAAAAATTTTCCTTAAAATTTAAAAAATAAAATTTCTTTAAGAAAATAAAACAAATATAAGGAATATGAGTATAAAGGAAATAAGGTAAATATAAATGAAAAGCGTAAGAGACAGCAGATCAAATGAATCAATTTGCAAAGATTTTTTTTCTTTTTGTTACACAAAAATTTAAACAAAACTATAATGCATTACTTTAATGTAATTTAACCTCTTGCCTCACATTTGTGAATTTATCTACAGTCTAACATAAAAGGAATTTTAATACTGTGAACACAAAGTTATAATCTACATTTTACACACAATCTTTAAATCGATATATAATACCTAAAGTATTTAACCCAAAAACATGCATTTCTAAACTAAAACTCTCCAGTATTGGATTTTAGGGAAAATTCACGTAAATTTCTCTGTCATTCACGACAAGCAAAAGTGTTTTGAAACAGAATTATTTCATAAAAGAGGTTCAGAAATACTTTCTAAAGTGATTAATTGCTCTGAATAAAATTGATGAGATTCTGAACACATGTATGAAGAATATTCAGGAAGTTCTTTCATAACTTGAGTTACGAGGTTTTAAAGTTCAAGGGAATGAGTTTAAAACTGTAAAGATCTATAGCAGAGAAAAATGAAAGAAGATGTCAAAGTTGATACTTAATAAGGAAACGATGTCATTATGAAATGTTATCATGAGGTTGCGTGTCACTCAAACTTTTAGTGATTTTGACATACTTTAATATCCATAGTCAATAATTAAAATTTCGAGGCTTTATTATTTTGTCATTATGGTTTAATTAATCTATCAGTTATAGAATTTAAATTAATTGCTTTAAGAAATACGTGAGTGGATTAGTTAAGTATGATTGTATAAATGCGTTTGAGCTTTTAACCAAGCAAATATTTTCTTTTTTACCGTTAAAGCGTGTTTTTCTACATAAAAATTACCAAAACAAGATAGTAAAGATCAAAAAGTTAGGTGCAGAAGAAAAAAATAAAACTAATTTAAACTAATAAAGAGAAATTAATATGAATATTTCCAGTAACTTATGAATAGTCAAATTTTTGTATTATTTTAGTCATATTAGTTGTATTTTTTAGTTTCTAATAGTGAAACTAAATGTAAAATTTTGAACAAGAACGCACTAATCGTGCAATGAGAAGAAAATAAAAAAGAGTTGTATTGCCCAGTTTAAGAATGCCATAAAAATTAAATTGAAAATATGGTGCAGTAAATTAGAAAATCTATTTCAAAATTATTCAAATTGAATATTTTTTCTATAGATTCAAGTAATTAAAAACTTATTCGCTTATCAATTCAATATTAATAAATAACGAATAGATAATTTAAAACTTAAATTTTTATTTTGCTAATTCACTTATTTAATGGCAGAAAATTTCTGATTATAAATGGATAAACTATATAATATATGATAGATAAACTATATAATATCAGATAGATATTTCCGATGGATATTTCTGATAGATAAACTATATAAAGAGGACAAAATACTTAAAGATATGACATAACTGAAGTAAATCTTTACCCTTTCAAGAATAAATACTAATTTTAGACTTTTGGTTGCACATTGTGATCTTACCATTGATCGCACAAAAACTTTTTTTTAAACCTGGACATACTTTTTACAGTTAGGCCTTGTGATATTTATATGTCATTAGTCGTTTTGAGCGACTAATGATCCAAGAATAAGACATATACATCCCAAGTGGAAAAATTAAAATTGTTTTTCTTATTTTTATATAATAAACTTTCAAACTCGTGCAAATTATGATTTTATTAAAAATACTATACATATTCTTTTATACACAGAATTAATTGAAGAAAATAAACATAAAAATTGCTCTTTTTTATTTTTTATTTAATTTTTTAATTTGATATTGCATAGTTCCAAAAAAATTAAACTGCAGCTTAGCTTAAATGGAACACAAAACTGCTCTTTAAAATTTTTTAATGTACCTTTCAAAGAAACAAAAAAATATTAACACAAAAAATGGCTAACTATTTCACACCAAAAGTGATGCAGTGAAACTGCAAAGATACTTTTTGGTGCTATAAAAACTCAAGAGCTCGCCATGCGTTTGGAGGCGAAATTAATTCCCGATATGTCCGCATGAGCTTGTTGTAAGCATTTTACATTATTGATGATAAGATTGTGCTTCCCCCTTTAAACTACATATAAACACCCGATTTGGTGGTAAATTTAAAAAAAAAGGTTTCTTTACCCATTGATTTTGGGTTTTTCAACATAAATTTCGAAGAGATATTACAATACTGTTTTTGTAATGTAAGCTTTATGTATTTTTCGCTTAAAATTTGGTCCTTTTTCATTTATGTAATGAAGACTTAAAACTGAGTAATTTGCATTTTAAATTTATCATTATGACTAAATATAGCTAGAAATTAAATGTCAAACAAATGCGAACTGAATTTGACAGTTTATATGCCACATTTTTCAAATTGTTCAAAAGAGTGTTTTTAATTTATATAAAAGTGTTGTATATGTTTTGTTTATACATTATGTTTAGATATTTAGTTTATATAAAAGTCACATTTTCAAATTGTTCAAAAGAGTGGTTTTTGAAAAACCCTCCTCAATTTTCTTGCAAGCAAAAAGATTTTCTTTAAGAAATGTGATATTATGTAGCAAATATTCACATAAATTTAAATTCAATTAAAAAAATAGTAACAAACAAGTTGAACAATTAAAGTTGATGAAAGTAAATTATAGCTTAGCACTGCTCTGCCTCCAACTCTTTATAAATATATTCTGCACCAAGCGCAATAAATTGTGATCTTACGTAAATAAATAATTTCTTTTTTTCGAAATTTTATAATAAAACTAAAATAACTTTATGCTAACAATGCTAATTTAAAAACAATTTCTTATTCTTGTTATACCTAAAGAAAAATGGGGTAAAAAACAATATACGCTTACAAATAGCACAATAAAAGGTGCATTTAAATGAAATACGTATCATGAAAATTAATTATGTAAGACTAAAAGATTGTACAACCGACTGGAAAAATGTAATTATCTTAAGGAACTCATTTAAATTATTTAAGAATAGAAAGTTCTTAAATTTAATAGTTAAGCTCTTTCATCTTAAACCGGAAATAAAAGGGAAATTGAAGAATTCATTAGCTTTTATTCAAATATTCATTGTAGAAGATAGCCTCATTAATTTTAATAAAGCTGGAGGAAAGAGAACATTTCAACACGAATATCAATTTCCGTTAAAATGTAAAGTTACCTTCCTAAAAAATAAAATAAAAGTTTAAATATTAAAGTTTTTGTTATTCTTCTAACTTTTCTTTTATCTTAAAGCTTCGCAATATGTGTATAGATGGAAAGAAATGTATTTAGAATGTATTGTTTCTTATTGTGAAATCAAGAATAAAGTAATTATGTATTGTCTTTTTTTTAAAACATTTAAAAATAATTTGTATAGTACGTATTTCATTAGTGTATCTCTATAGCTTGGTTTCTAAATATTTAAAGGAAAAATTTTGCTGTAAATTTAACAACAAATAAAAACTCTAAAATGAATTAAAATAAATAATGCATATGTATTTTCGCTTAATATAAATATTTCTGGGATAGTAAATTATTTCAATTCGTTTATTTATGATACTAAAACAAAATTATCTTAGCTTTTTTAAAGTTTATAACAAAAACAAACTTTCTTATGAAAGTGATATAAATATTATAAAATTGTTTGAAAACGTATAAAAATGAATTTTAATCCAATGGAACAATGAACTTTATTCCCATTAACTATGGATGCCGTGTATAAATACTAGCTAGCACTTTAACCCAAAAAGTGTTTAAAGTTCTGCAATCTAATGTAAAATTTTAAATTTAACTCTAGAAAGACTGAAACTTAGTACATACCTATATTGCCCAAAGGCAGTCAAAATGACAGGATTATAAAAGAATAAATAATCTGTAAAGAAATTTGTTTAAAATTAATTTTTAAAATTTTTTATATGTCTTACAGTTATATAACAAGCTATTAGCAAATATTTACAATAAAAAAATTTACATGTTGCGCAAAATTCTAGGAAATTGTGTCATTATATACCTCATTGTTTTTCTAATTGAAATTAAAAGCAGTCAAAATGACATTCTTAGGCAATCTAGTATTATTGTTGACCATGGAAAATTGCCTGTAATGTTGAGAAGATCATTACTATCTAAATTTATATAAACATTAATGAATTCACAATTTAATTTAACACGCAATAAAAGTTGAAGGAAACTTGAATGGTATGTTTTACAAAATACTAATATTACTGTTCAATGTTAGTTTATCTGAGAGTGTAGAGATATCTCTTACTGTGGAATTTTTGAATTAAAAACTTTACAATCCGAAATGGATTCATAATTAGTCTCGATGAAACTAACTTTAAATTTTTTATAAACTTGCTTTGACGCATTAAATAATGAATGTGATCACAAAACAAATGATTCATCACTACGTTAGCGACAATTTAATAACTATTAATTATAGTATCTCATTATAGCCTCAAAAAAACCTTAATTATTGTTAATATGTATTTCCGTAACCATATTATTAATCAAACTAACTATTACCGCAGCTATCTTGCTACGGTGGAATTATATATTCACATTAAATATGAACACACGGCAAATGATTTATCACTAAGTTATAGGAAAATCAATATCATTTTCGGCAATTCATTAAGATCTTATATTTTGTTTCATGTATTTCCATTACCAGATCAAAGCACACAAAATTTCAAAATTATATAATTAAATACAAGCTTCAAAAATACACATAAAAATTCTATGATGAAGAGTAAATTTATCACAGAACTCATCATTATTTTCCTGAGACATTTTGAATTACTTTCGTTTGAAATTTTTTTACCAAACTGAAGAACATCTCTACTTCTATGTTTCTTAAGAAATTTTGACAGCGATATTTATAAATAACTGTTAAAGTAAGAAAAATGGTTTTATATTTTTACTTTTGATAGTCTCACAAATGGGTTATTTTTAAAGGAATGTTTTCCCCATGTTCTTTTTCCTTATCTCAACATCAGGGGGAAATCGATTTGAATTGCAACAAATCATTCAATTCATAATGAAAGCTTCTAGATGAGGGACTGTTTTGTCAGTATAGGTACAACAAATGTTCTATTTTTTCTTTCTAGTGGGCAGTGCCCCCTGCTCGCCAACCCCCGAAAATTGCTACGCAATCTTATATAGTTTGCTTCGTAAACCAAGCTCGCTTCGCTCGTTACTAACTTAGGTACATTGCAAATGCACAAAAGTCTAAGAATTCAAAACAATCATTCAAATCCATATAAAAACTTTTTTTAAAGAAAAATTACATCTTTTCAGCAAGACCAATAGTAACCGACCTACCCCCGAAGGAGTTTGCGGATAAGGGTTTCACCCGTTTGCAAGTGACTAAACACTACCAAACTGCAGAAAAGTAAAAGTACAAAATTAAAAAGATTAAATCACATAGGAAAAATCCCAAAATCGAAAAAGTAAAATAAAATTAAAACAGAATAAAAATTAAACGTGCTTAAAACATCAAAGTGGATAAAATCAACCAACAATAAAAATGTCAAAAATACAGGTAAAAACATATAAAAGTAAGGTCAGGTAAAACATCAAATGGTAAAATATGAAAAATCACATTAAAAAACAAATAAGACTAAAATAAGCTTAGTAGAATAAATAAAATAGTCGACTAAAAGTTCAAGTGTCTCCCTTTCAAGGCTAAGTGCCTCTAAGATTAAAAATGTTCTAAGGTAAACCAAAGTTTCACTGAGAGGATAACACTCAAAGATGACACCAGGTAAGACAGAGGGTGCTGAATTTGACCAAGAGCAAGATTTCATTTCGAATGTCCCATGTATAATGAAGATGCAAGTTCAAGGGAAGAATAAAGTCATGGAAACGGCAAGTATCATTTTTAACATATTTGTCCATAACGATAGCCGCCCTGGGTCTATCCTCCAAGGCGTGAATCTTAAGGTTGTTAGAAAATTCACTAATCCTCATCTGCTTATTGTAGTAAGGTTCGTTTAAACTAATGAGGTTTAGTCCTGGGGAAGAAATATCGTAGTCCAACTGAATGTTAGCCAGTTTTGAATGATGTAAATTTAAGTGCCCTATTTTACAATTAATTGTTATACCATCGGCCATAGTCAGTGTGCTTGATCTGTAAATTTTTAGCTCTTATGTACTGATAGCACTCTTTGCTTAATAGTGAGTGGCTCACATCCAAGTTTGACTTATGTTTGTTGTTATTATTGGCACAATTTATACAATGTGTTCGATTGCGGCATTCATTTACTCTATGATCTGTTGATGAGCAGTTTCTACAGATATCCTGCGTGTTACACTCTTTAGCTAAATGTCCCATGGCTGTGCACCTGAAACACTGCTTGATTCTATAATTTTCCTCAAAGTTATATCTCTTCCAACCTATATTTATTTTATCCTGGTATTTTAAGCAATTAAATGAGTCCGGATCAAGCTCAACAATCCAGTGTTTGTTATTCCTCCGCCCCTTAAGTGGGAATTTTACATTAATTCCCTCATTATTTAGACCCTGATNTTATCCGGTTTTCCTTTGCTCCAGGGTACAGCGAGAGAAGTAGCTGGGTGCTTGAGGGGTGGCAGAGACTCCAGGTATTGGGCATGTGTTAAATTAGTGCTAACCAAATTTAGGTCGTCTAAATGCCATCCCCATTTTAATCTTTTATAATAAATTTCGTCAATTATTTTATAATGAATGGGTTTGATTCCCGAAAGTATTTGCAGGGCTTCGGTGCTAGTTGTATTATAGGCTCTAGTTATTGTTAGCAGCGGGATCCTTTGGATTGATGCTAGTTTTTCTCTCATCCTGACCCCCTTGTTGAACCATACACTGGCGGCATAAGTAATTATTCTCTCACTGGCCTGGAGGTAGATACGTTTCAGGACTCTGGGTTTTAAACCCCAGGTCCTTCTTACGTAGGCACTCATGTTGTGGTTAAAAACGGTGATACGCTCTTTTGTATCCTCCAGATGCGGAAGCCAGGTCAAACCGGGGTCCAAAGTGACACCTAGATATTTCACGGTTTTATAATTCTTAATGTTTCCATTTAATCCCATTTTGATGCAAGGGAGACGTGTAATCTTTCTGCCGCTCTTAGGGAAGGAAATCACTTTAGTTTTTTCATGGCTAAACTTGAGTTCATAATCTGTAGACCACGAGATCAACTTCTCTAAAATCTGTGTTCCAATAAGATCAAACTTGTAAAAGCTAGTGTGCTTAATTAAGAGCAGCAAATCATCTGCAAATGCCACAATTCTGAAATCTTGCACGTTAAAATCACTAAAATTTGCATAAAAATCATGATCAAAAACGTCAAGGACAGTATTGATCAACAACAACCATAAAATAGGCCCCAGTGAGGATCCCTGAGGAACTCCCATATTAAAATCTTTTTGTATAAGTATGGAACTACCACCGTCCTCAAAAGTAACAGTACGATTATCTAAAAAGCCGAAAATCAATGACAATAAATTTTTGGGGACATTGAGCTGATTTAATAGTTTTTTCAAGCTATCCCATCTAGCTGTTCCGAAAGCGTTCTTGATATCAAGGGTTATCCCTATTGTGTGTTTCCCCTCCGATTTAGCATCATTAATAAAAAAGATAACAAACTTCAAAGCTTCCTCTGTTCCCTTGCCGACCCTAAAGCCAAATTGTTGATCGTGCAGTATATGTTGACTTTCAAGGTGATAGACAAGTCTTCTGGTTAGTAGTTTGTCGAGAACTTTCCCCCAGGTTGGTAGAAGTGAAATTGGCCTATATGCCTCGGGTTTCTTTAGATCGATCTTTGGCTTATTAATTAGGGTGACCCTCGCTGCTTTCCATATCTTAGGAAATACAACTAATCTTAAGCATCTATTTATTAAGCTAGTCATCCAGGTCTTATTTGCATAGAATAGATCCCTTATCACCTCTGCTGGGATTCCATCTAATCCCGGTGATTTGCCCACACCTTGATCTCTTAAGACAGCCTCAATTTCAGCATCAGTGAATTCAACATCTCTAATATCCGACTCCTCCATAACTATATTCTCATTTATTGTCTCTCTGAAGTGGTGTTTAATAATATTTTCAATAGACTCTTTCAAATCCATTGCGCTTGTCCCATCTGGCCTTTCCGTGTTGATATTAATCTGCCTTCCCATATTTTTGCCCTTGGCCATTTTGTAGGGGTCTGAGAAGGCGTCCAGTGGAGTAATTCCATTTAATTTAAGTTTTAAGTCCTCTCTCTTTGCATTTCTAATTTCACGTTTATAAACCGCTCTAACTCTCCTGTATGCCATAATCCGTTCATCTCTCTCCGATTGGTCTGTGGCAGACTGAAAATATCTTCTGTGGGCTCTAAGCTTCTTTCTAAGTATTTCCAGTTTGGTTGTCCACCAAGATGCTGGCCTCGACACCTGTCTCGTCAATTTAAACCTTGATCTTTTACAGGCTTCAACAATATCATTTGTCACGTTTTGGACGAATCCATCCAATTCCTCAGTTTTTACTATTTCCTCTACTTTGAATTTTTTGGTTATCATATAAAGCCAATATCTCAGATCAAGCCAGTTTAGCTGTTTATAATTGATTCTACGTGTTTTCTTATTATCCTCACTCCTCTCGATGTTCCTATCTTCAATGATCAGGTCAGCCATGATTAGCTGGTGATCCGACATTGTTTCACCCTCATAAACTCTATAATTATCAAGTTCAAAAGTGTTGGTTATGATAATATCAATCCAACTCATGCCCAATACAGAAGAATAAGTGAGTGCTGCGGCTGGATCGTTAATAACAGTTAGGTTAAACATACTTAAAAATTCTGTGATTTGATCACCCCTAGCATCACACCGGGGTCCCCAAGCCGTTGATTTAGCGTTGACATCTGAGCAAATGAATATTTTAAAGCTGGAATACTTAGTCAAGATTGACCTCAGAACATTGAGGTTTCCATCCATGCTCTCACTTGGCGACAAGTACATAGAAATAAAAACACAGTCCTGAGACCCTGCCCGAAAGGTCACAGCGCAGATATCACGGGTTGATCACATCAAAAGCACGCAGATATCACATCAAAATTGAGGAATCATTTTTAACATATTTGTCCATAGCGATAGCCGCCCTGGGTCTATCCTCCGAGGCGTAAATCTTAAGGTTGTTAGAAAATTCACTAATCCTCATCTGCTTATTGTAGTAAAGTTCGTTTAAACTAACATAGGTTTAGTCCTAGGGAAGAAATATCGTAGTCCAACTGAATGTTAGCCAGTTTTGAATGATGTAAATTTAAGTGCCCTATTTTACAATTAATTGTTATACCATCGGCCATAGTCAGTGTGCTCTATCTGTAAATTTTTGGCTCTTATGTACTGATAGCACTCTTTGCTGAATGGTGAGTGGCTCACATCCAAGTTTGACTTATGTTTGTTGTTATTATTGGCACAATTTATACAATGTGGTCGACTGCGGCATTCATTTACTCTATGATCTGTTGATGAGCAGTTTCTACAGATATCCTGTGTGTTACACTCTTTAGCTAAATGTCCCATGGCTGCTCACCTGAAACACTGCTTGATTCTATAATTTTCCTCAAAGTTACATCTCTTCCAACCTATATTTATTTTATCCTGGTATTTTAAGCAATTAAATGAGTCCGGATCAAGCTCAACAATCCAGTGTTTGTTATTCCTCCGCCCCTTAAGTGGGAATTTTACATTATGTCCCTCATTATTTAGACCCTGATTTTGATTAATTAGGGCTTCTTCTATTTGCTCTCCAGTTATTTCTTCATCCTCACCAAAGATAATTATAGATGGTCTTTTCTTTTTGGGCGAACCAAAGCTATACTGTTCATCCAGCTTAACCTTTTCCATTTCAAATTTTAAGTTTTTCCAGGTCTTCTGAGTTTTCAGTTTCAATGATGACACCCCCATTCTTAATGTTATTGATTCGCTTGACACCTATCTTTAAGTTTGCGGGGTTTAACTGGTGGACCAAACCGGATTTTGTTTTCTCAGACGATGTCCCATCTACTAGTGGTCTGACGATCATTATATGTTCCATTCTTCGATTGTCTTGTCCGAAGACCCTTTTCTCATTTGACTTCACAATGTCGGCATATGTTTTTTCGTTACGCTCCCTCTGTCTACTGCTTTCCTCTATGAGGGGATCAAAGCAGGTTCTATTTAACTATGAGTATTCATCCAATTTTGCTTTCATTAAAGCTATTTCGGTATCCTGTCTTGCTGTTAAAACAATCAGGTCTGCGAGATGTCCCATGACCATATCTCTATCCCGAGCGCTAATCCTACAATTCGTGATCACAGAATGAATCTTGTTTTGTATGGCAATCGCAGGTGAAATTACTGGAAAGTGCAAAGAATCCTCATCATCCTCTACTTTGTTGTCCGTATCAACCTCTCCTCCATTTTCTTGATTCATGACCACCAGATCCTCCGGTGATACCGGAGGTACGGATCACCTAACCAACCATCAATCCAGTCTTAATTATATGTCTGAGAATTCATTGGTCAGTCCAACGCAGTTGTTCTATATGTGATGTTATCAAAACTGTCAAAGTCTTCGAGGAGTCAAAATTACTTAACTTTAAATGACAAAAACACCTTCAGAGAATCAAATTCAAAGATCAGTTACAGAGAAAATCTCTCTCCTCCGATGAGATTTTCCTTCTGTCATGCACTCAGAGATCAATCAATGTTGGTCACAGTTAACAGCCAATGGGACGATCTAGTTCGTTCTCAGGTAACATGACCATGGATCAATCATCAATTGCTCCCTCCGATACGATTTCTCTTCCCATTTCTTCTTCAGTAATTCACAAGTAATGGTTGCAGTTACCAAATTAAAGGGGTAATCTAGCTTGCTCTCATGTCATGTGACCATGAGTAGATCATCTATCGATCAATTGCCTTCAGTCAATGTTTGTAAACAATGGCCGATACGCATTCAAACCTAGATCTAGTATCAAAGTTACAAACTCACAGATAATTCAATTCAAAAGCAACTCACCAGTTTATTTTTTTCAGCAGTGATAGACTGTACATCGAGGCACACAAATAATCAAAGTTTTACAACTCAAACGAAGCATTTACCATAAAAACTGGAAATAAATTTTCCGACGAGAAAGCACGTCAACGCACAAGTTAGTTATCCCGCAAGTTATCTTTTCAGTAAATACTAAGTCATTAAAATAAATTTGAATTTAAATAAATGACATGAAATTCGTTAAACCTATTAGAAATGTGCTATAGTATAATTCGTATACGTATATAGCAGATTATGAA
>NC_092212.1:69355108-69389053 GCF_043381705.1 Parasteatoda tepidariorum
TATCACGGCCCACATAAAGTTGTGAAACGCAACGACAAAGTGTTCACCTTAAAAATTGGAAATAAAGAATCAACAGTAACCATTGACAGACTTAAACCATGTTTTACAGACAATACGTCCAATGTGCATCCAAGAGTTGAAAATCTCCCCACAAATCCTCCATATAAATCTATTCTAAAGAACAGTATGGAATCTTCACAACAATCAACGAATCTTACACCTTCCAAACCGAAACAGCATAAGGTTAAATTTGAAAACTCTCCTCGATCTTTAACCAAAACTACAATGAGAGGAAGAAAAGTTCAAGTACCTGTTCGTTACCCGCAATAGACATTTGCGCAGTTTATTTTTGGTAACGTTCGTGGACCTCACTGGAGGGGGAGTACTATGGTGAGCTACAGATCTAGCCTCACCTAACTTTATTTAAAGCTTTAAATTTATTTAACACCGTTGGCAACGTTCCGTTGACAACTGAGTTGTAATTTGGTTTTTCACTTTTCCAGCTTTACCTTTTCATTCTCGGCCGTCAAACCAGATGGTTGTGTTCTTGTTTTTAATTAATAAATTTAGTTTATGTATGAATGATATTTCTTTTCTTTATGCATAACGTTCAATAGACCCTCGAAGACACTGGGGGCCTAAAATCTTGTTGATATGTGTCTGAATATTATCCATTTTGCTCAAAGATAATGGAAATGAAATGTCTCTATTTCACTCTGTAGATTATTATATGACTCTGACCATCAGGTATAAAACTATATTTTCAATTAAAAAAACATAATTTATTCTGATAAAAAATTATTTCAAGCCTTTGACACAGATGGCACACAGATCTCCTTTTTACATATTCTTTCTGACTCACTAATTGTCAGCAAAAACATATTTTGGTATTTCTTATTTTTAAAAAATCAGTTTGACATTTACTAAAATAATGAATTAGTTCATTGGAATTATGTTTGTACTAAAATATAAAATTCAAAATATTTGTTGGATTTTTTTTTATTCATATTTTAATATTTATTAATAGTTTATTTTGTAAATTAATGAAATATCAATGAAGAATAACTGTTTTTCTTATATCTAAATACTGCAAATAACAGCAAATTCAAAAAATAAATAAATTATTGTTTAGATGTGAGCCGTGTTTGGAAAATATTAGCTTTAACGCAGAAATGGACATAGGTGTTCCTAGCTGTATTTCATAACTATAAATTATTGAAATGCTAAGTATAATATTTTAAATTTATTTCGATCTAAACTAATAGAAAATAGTGATAAAAGTATAAAAAATACGTTTAATAAAAATTCTGCGTCACAGGTTAAAATATTCGGTAAAATTTATCAAAATAAGCTAGTCTTTTCAAACATATACTATGAGGAATAAGGTTAAATCGTAGTATAACAAAGAATAAAAAAATCTCCCTCACCGGAATGAAAAAAAATCATTAATGTGCAGTGGGGCACTCTGAGCACGAGATTAGGAACTTAAAAAAGTTACGAATGTTCGTGTCTCTCATGTGGCGTATGGTATGTTAACTACTAAAAAAAATAGGAAGAAAAGGAAAAAAAACACCCAGATGAAGGCTGAATAAAAGTATGTAGAGAAAAATATTTGAAAAAAAAAGTTTATTGATCCTTAAAGGATGGCTTAACGCAGCTTATCTAATTACAATTGTTTGTCGACGTTGGATTGCGTTTCAGAATGTTTTCTTGATGGTATGCGCATAAATTGATTCTGTTTTCGTGTAGATGATTAAAGATTCATGAAGCTTTAAACGATTTTAACATACTAGCTTTTCTTTAATACGGCGGCAATATTGCCAGCTATTTTCCTGTAATGATTATTTTAATAACTCATGAAAACGAGATGTATTTGCATTTCACATTGTGATTTTTTATTCATAATAATACAGTAATAAGGGAAAACACGGATGCGTAGATTTAAGCGTTTCAAAAATGCTGTAAACAATTATCTGTAGAGATTTCTGTTTATAAATATAAATAAAAAAAATGTGTGCATATAATAAAATTATAAAATAAATAATTCTATTTTGAAAGATAAAGCAAACATACAGCGATATGAAAAGTTCAAAATAGAATAAATGCAAATTAATTTTGTAAAAAATATCAGTCAAAAAAATCTCAGACAATTTTCATTTTGAATTTTTGCTTTTCACAAGAATTTTAGCTTCGAAAATGTCTTGATAAAACAAGTAGAGTTTAAAATAATAATTTTAATAAATATTTAAACAGCGGGGATGTCTGAAGGTGCAACAATACAAAATTGAGGAAAGCATGTGTCCGATATACATTGTGTCCGATATACATGTGTCCGATATTCTGTGTACATTGATGAGCATCAAGTGCAGTTCCTTCGTATTCAGGGACTTGATGAATTACACCTTGCTATTCAAGAGGAAGGGAATTTTCAGATTTTGACAGTTACTTCCAGAACATAATTTAATGAACGTAGGTTGACTATTATATATTATTTAATAATTATAATACACGACTACAATAATTATTTAATATTTATAATGCACACGAATGATCGAAACTGATCACTGTTTCCTGCCTTCCTACTAAAATGATAGTTACCCACGGTAAATAAGATGGTATTCATATTGTCAATAAATAAAGTGGTATTCATATTGTTAACTGTGAGAAAAACCATTGCTTAAGTGCTTTCACCTAATACTGTTAAACAACTGGAATTTTATCACACCCACTAGGCGCACTTAATGAAGCCACTGAATTCCTTGCAGCTGGGTTCACATTACAGTCGAGATTGCTTATCAGCCAAACGCATGGCCGACAGAATGGGGGTTCGAGCCCGAGAGTTGACACCAAGACATTTCCTCCATCGCCTTCTACTGATGAAGATTTTCCAGTGTCCTATGCTTCCGAATTTGGGATCCATGACTCTCTCATTCACGCATAGATGGCAGCACCATCGAGCTGTTTGACACGAAAACGGCTAGTATTTTCATGCTAGTTGTAAATGGTTAAAAAACCGTAAAGGTAAAAATTGATAATCACGGTAAACTTCACGGTTAATTGGATGCACAGTTTACTGTCGGTTATTTCACTGTAGTTTTAGAATGAAAATTTTAACGGTGTAAAATTATTTATTAAAAAAAAAAAAGTTGAAATTTGAAACCGAAACACTTCATGGAAATTAAAAACCATTCATAGAGAGAAAACATTCTGAAAGACATGTACAAAATAATTCCGACAGCTAATCAACAGCAATTTTTCAGTTTCTTGCAGATTTTATTCATGACTTCTCGATTCTTTTAAGACATACGAAATTCTTTCCGTAAGCAAATAGGTAGATCAGGTAGATGTCTTAAAGACATTTCAATTAAAATATGTACTTTGCGTGGGGCAATAGATTATGAAATTTCATACTCAAATGTGCAGCATGCAATGCCAGGATTATATTTAGGAGTTTTGTAAACTTTCTCGATATATTTTTCTGTATACGTAGATCCTCCATAAAATATCTTAAATCATCTTAGAAATGGATCTTCACGAACATTTTCAAACCTAATATGGAAATTTTATAAAATGTTCCCTTTGAAAAGAGAGTTGAATGTATAATTTAAAGTAAACCTTGGGGAGATGTCTCCCCACCCACATACATGATCTTAAAAAAATAATAACTTGCGGAGAGCGCAAAATCCATTTTCATACATTAGCTCTGCTATTATAATAATGGAACGCTAATTCCCTCTTCAATTTTATGCTGCCATCTATTGCTCAATCGATTGCATTAGCATATTTGATTGGTGATTTCTAATTCTAACTATTGATTGTGTAGGAAATATAGTACAAAGGATAAATAAATGAGGGTCCTCAGCAAGCGTGCTAAATGCTATGTACCCTTGTGCTTTGCAACATGCTTCTCATCTTCTCATGGTTAATGATTACCATATTATATTTTTTACTGTAAATGGGAAGCATACTTCCCACCTTCGAAATTTAAATATGTACATGAAATTCGGAAAAACATATATTTTTCTAAATTCCATTGTTATGATATCATGATGAAATTGAAAATTTTTCTACATTTACCAAATTTTATCACATGTATAAAACCATATTTTACTGTTACTTTTATAAATAATCTTTGGCAAAGCATTTCTGAAAAAAATTTTGTCGTTCCCACTATATTGTTGTAGTTTCGATCATACTTTTTTTCAGTTTAAAACAACTTTCAATCGGCACCTACTTAGTAGTTAACGAAGTGATTTTAACTAGTAGTCTGTAAGTCTGCTTAATAATCTTTGGGGATTGACGAGCGTTAGTGAGTAGCCCATTTTTACATTTTCCCTTTATGCATTTCCATTCAGCAAAGCTTAGAAAACTGTATTCATGTGTAACTTAACTCCGTTTAAGTATGATTTAATTCAACTCCGTTTAAATTTAGGAAAACGAAATTTTAATTTAAAAAAAAACAAATTATTTGTCGTAAATGTACAATCCAGATTTATTTATTTACCAAATAGTTTTACATCAAAGTCTATTTTTTTAAAATTGTTTTTTAGTTTCGTAAATTCCCTTTAAGAATAAAGAAATTTTTAAGAAAAAAATCAAACTACAAAATAAAACTATGCATATCATTTCAATAAAGAAGAGTAACAGTAAGAGATTTCCTACTCATTTTAAAATCATTATTTTCATAATAACAGTTTCAATTTAACAATGCTTAATTGTTTTAAACTGAATTCACTAAGGGTTTACAATATTTGAGATATCAGACAAAAATATCATATTTAGTAATAATTATGCATTGCATTTACTTCCCTTTTTTTAAATATGAAATAAAAAAAAACAATGACATTTCTCATATCACAAATAAATTCCAATTAAGCAGGATTATATTTTAAGTTTTCAAATTCTTTTCAGAAATTATTATGAAGATACCTATTCCATTCTATTTCAAAAATATCTGCCTAGAACTAAACGCACCTGGGATTTGCAATAATTTTGAAAAGAATAAACTTTGATAATTGCGACGGGAATAAAATGAAATTTTCTTATCCGTTTTTAAAGATTTTCTGTTAAAGGATTGTTACATTTTTCCTGTGTAGAATACAAAGCACTTCCAATTAATATTAGAATTTTTGTTTCATATCGGAGAAAATAGGTTTAAGATTTTGATGACGATTAAGATTTACAAAATATTCATTCTATTCCGTTCGATGATAAAATTTCTTATGCATTAATTATAACGATAGTAAAATTCACCAGAACATCCAAATAACAAGAATGAAATTTCATGTTTTATTCTATTTAATTGCTAAATTTGAATTTATATTAATTTGAACTTTAATATTATATTGAACTTAGGAATTTAAAAAAAAATTTAAATATAGAAATCTGAATGTTTTTTCGGAAAAATGATGCTGATTTATTTTAGTTATACAGGTTCGAATATTTTAGTAGAAACGTTTTAATTTTTTTTATTTGGTAGTAACATCTAAATAAATCATTAACCCATCACTAAATACTTTTTAAAAGGGAAACAATAGTATTTTCATATGCAAGATTGATCAATCAAGAAAAAAATACAAAAAAAATAAAAAATAAAAGTCGGTTGCATTTTTGAAGGGGGATATTTTTTTGACACTTTGCGTATCTGCAAAACTGCGTGTACAATGTCATGCATTAACTGATATCAAACGTTAATGTAAACAATAAATTCTTTGCAATAATAAGCTCAAAGTCATTAAAAATCAAATAAAAACTGTAATTTAAGTAATAGAAAACACAAGGCTTTAAATTACGACAATGACCACTAACAATTATCCCTCTGCCCGAAATAGCAGTAGGCTTCAAGCTAATGGAGTTACACGCGTGGAAACATCATGCGTCCTTCAACATTAAACTATAACAGAGTGGTGATCACTTATTTTTCCTTATTAAGACAAGTACGCAGTGGAGAAATCCGCAGCCAATTACAAGAGATTCCAACTTTCTCCGGATAGCAAACATATATTTTAAACTGATAGTTTATCAATTGTGATTCTTGGTTTAATAAATTCAATTTAGTAGATTTTTATCCACCACTATTTCTAAATAATTCCTAGGCTTATATAATTCACCACTTTATAATACTTATGTAATGCTATAACTTTTGAAAAGCAAGCAAAAATAGTCAAATGTTTGCAAAATTTACTTTTTATTTACTGTTTTTTTAAAATTATTTTGGCGTGTCCGGAGCAGTTGGCATCTCTGAATTACTGTAAAAATTTCTGGCACTCTGGGTACTTTTTACAATAAAATCAATATTTACCGGAACATTTTAGAAATAAAAATCTGATATACCATAATTTTTACTTTAATAATTACAATAAAATGATAGAATCACACTCTAATGAAATAAATATTACTGTGAAAATTGCACTATAATATTTTCCGGTAAAAATGGATTTTACAGATGTTAAATTATTACTTTATACTGTAATTTGATGCAGAATTTTTTACAGTGAACATTTTTCGGATGTGCAAAGCACTTAAATTGGACAGCAGATAAAATCCAATTTAAACTTAGCTTTGCATACATACTAAAAAGCGCAGCAAAAGATTAAGCTGCATGTATGAATTATGCATGTATGAATTATATATGCTGCATGTATAACGCTGCATGTAAGAATTGGCTGCATGTATGTATGTTCTTTTGTGATCTTTCTGGCATTTGACACCGAATTTTACGCATTCTCTGATTTTAGAAAGTTACAAAATTCTATTCTGTTCGGAATATTTGAAGAAGTAGTGACGCTCCTTTACTTCTAATTAATGTGTCTATTATTCTAATTATTATACCTATTCTTATAATTTTGATTTATAAAACTAACATGCACATTTTTTTTCTTTAAGTCATAATTTTAATTCTGCAATCAAGACTCCTTTATAAAACTTTTGAAATGCTTAATAAGACTAAAAAATAATAAAAACGAAAGTCATATTTATTCTACATACTATTAAGTCTTGATTAAATTAACTATAACTTATAAACTTAATTTATGCAGTGTTCTAGTAAAGGATTTAGTTGCTATGCATCACGTAAACATAAATCGTATTTACGGCTTGCTATAAACGAATTAACAGTTTAGCAACTTATTTTAATTATGGATTGTAACAACTATAGATATTACATAATGTTGTAGAGTAAATTGTTTGACTCCCGTGTAAACTAGTTTCCTTTAATTATAATTAGTCTGAAAATGTAATGCAATTTCTTTGAATAACGTAATTTATACAAGGCATTACATAATGTTTTGGTTAATAATCAATTAGATTTTCGCTTGTAATTTCACACATTAATTCAAAATATGTACTTTCATTTTCCTTAGTTTATTTCATTTATTTTATCGCATTGAACGTTTTCAGTCCCGTTTATTAATTTAAAAGCTAAAAAGTTATACCGTTTGAAATTTTTATTATAGTGTCTTAATTATATATAAACTAGTTTCTTTGTATTATTATTAGTCTGAAAATGTAATACAATCTTTTTGAATAACGTAATTTATACAAGGCATTACATAATGTTTTGGTTTGTCATCAATTATATTTTTAATTCTAATTTCACATATTAACTCAAAATATGTACTTTCATTTTCCTTAGTCTATTTCATTTATTTTATCGCATTGAACGTTTTCAGTCCCGTTTATTAATTTAAAAGCTAAAAAGTTATACCGTTTGAAATTTTTATTACAGTGTCTTAATTATATATAAACTAGTTTCTTTGTATTATTATTAGTCTGAAAATGTAATACAATCTTTTTGAATAACGTAATTTATACAAGGCATTACATAATGTTTTGGTTTGTCATCAATTATATTTTTAATTCTAATTTCCCATATTAACTCAAAATATGTACTTTCATTTTCCTTAGTATATTTCATTTATTTTATCGCAGTAAGCGTTGTCAGTCCCATTTATTAATTTAAAAGCTAAAAACTTATACTGTTTGTAATTTTTATTATAGTGTCTTAATTATATATAAACTAGTTTCCTTGTATTATTATTAGTCTGAAAATGTAATACAATTTTTTTCAATAACGTAATTTATACAAGGCGTTACATAATGCTTTGGTTTGTCATCAATTATATTTTTAACTCTAATTTCCCATATTAACTCAAAATATGTACTTTCATTTTCCTTAGTTTATTTCATTTATTTTATCGCATTAAACCTTTACAGTCCCGTTTATTAATTTAAAAGCTGAAAAGTAATAATGTTTAAAATTTTTATTATAGCGTCCTCATAATATATAAACATTCACACATTACTTTGAAAAAAAAATTTTAAGAAAAATCTGAATTTAATTACACTGAAAAAGTAAGAGAGAGGTTCTGAGGAAATTTCCCGAGGAAAAAAAAGAACCGTAATTCAGATGAATAAAACCAAAATATGAGGTATTTTAAACCATATATTTGATAATTTTTCCGTTCATATGGTAGCGGTCAAGGAGAATTTCTGGTTAACGGTTTTCAAAATTATAGTCCTTATTATCACACTTTATGTAAAAAAGGAAAACTGAAATGTATATTAACCAAAACAATTATTTTCTTTCACCATTACCTAAGATTTCAGGATAAAATTTTCAAATTTTACTTCATTACCAATTTTTATGGTCTATTGTAAAGTCATATTCCATTGATAATTCTACCAAAATCATTACCAAAGCGCTCGGGGGTAGGAAATTACCGAAATTTCAGTATTCCCATAGGACTAGAAACACGGTAAATATTACCATACTCTTATAGTTTTGACCATACTTTTTTCTCACAGTAAACTTAGGTTCCAGAATATTATTCATGATTTGAGTTCAAATTTTTGAGTGAGCCCCTTTATGATTTTTGGTGAGATTGGGAAATCAAACGATACTTAAGATTTACGATCGAAGATATTTTTAGCACATTAGAAGTAATGTAATTTTTATAACATTTATTTTTATAGTGTTGCCCACTATATTTTTTGTTTCGTTTATATGTAATATCATTAACAAAACTGTCTATAAATGAATAAAGAGGCAAAAAGGCATTTTCTGTGTTGTATTAAGCTATTAAAATTCACCTTTCAGCATAGTGTGAAAATATAAAGGACAAAATTCAGCATATGCAAGTTTATGACGTAAAAAAACTCGAAATTGTAATTTAAAAAAATATTTTATTGCCATTGCACAGTGGGCCAGCATCCAAAATTAGTATTTCGATAAAATTTGTTTCTAAATTTGGGGTTTTTTGTTTAGGGTTTTCATGTGCAGGTAAATTGATTTCATAGTTGATAATACACTAAAAATACCAAAAAAAATAATAATAATATTACAAAATAACGCGAAACCATGAAAAAAAAACATAATTTTGGTTCTTCGGTATATTTAGTATATTTAGTTCGGTATATTTAGTATATTTAGTTCAATATGGGCAAAATGGGGCAGGTTTTTTCAAAAGAAGAAACATCAAAGAAGACAACAAAGAAAGGTTTAGCTAATTACCTCGTGGAACTTTTTGGAGATAAGTTTCGAAAGTGATTCAAACATTGCAAAATGTCAAATGATAAGCTATAAACTATACGTTTGTCAACAGTATTAACTAATCCAACAAATTGAAAAATTGTACTATAATTTCAGATTCATTACTCTGATAAAAATGTATCAGAAAGGTGAAATGCCTACATAAATTTCTGAAATATAAATTTGAAAGTTAAATTTAAAAAAAAAAAATTAACATATTTTTTACTACATTGTACTCTCGTCGGTCCATAAAGTAAATTATAATGTTTGGAATGATTATGAATACTTAATTTCGGCGATATTAAAGCTGCCTAAGCATATTTTAGTTGAAATTTAATTTTTGACTTTTGGCCAAAGATCATGGTCTTCTGGTCCACTGTGCATTGTTTTAAAATACTAAAAGATAATTAATATTTTTATTGCTATACAAATCCTTCTTAAGAAATTCTTACCTTATCCTATTTATTTCGTATACTACATTTTAAATTACTGGTTCATTGTATAACAATTTTCAATAACTTATGATCGAAACTTATGGTATTTACGGAAATAGATTTTGAGACATGTGCCTTTATCCCGCTTGATAGAAAGCCATAACAACAAAAATTGGTTTTGAAACTTTGTGTCAATGATTGAAAACAATAATTTATATTACAAGAAATACTTTATGTTATAAATTTAAATGTTTTCAATGTTTAAAAGTAAAAAGATAATACAGACAAAGTCCAAATTTATTTATAAATTGTAAAATACTATAAAAAACACTTTCTAAGCCATATAAACTTCTTGTAACTTCATGTAAAAGTTTTGTTTAGTTGCCTAATTTACTTTTTATACTACAGTCCAACTAACTGTTCACGAACTAAGCATTTTCTACAACTTTCGATCGAAACTCTTAGAATTTCCTGGAATAAATTTTGAGACATGTTCCTATCACTTTGTCCAGCATAAGAGGAAACCATTTATTCACTTCGTAACACATACATGAATACGAACACATACAAATGTTCATTTATTTTTATTTATACCATTTTATTCACTTCGTAACACATAAATTCAGTTTTAAACTATTTTTCACTAAAGTATAGCAATAATTTTGATTAAGAAATAATTTGTGTTATAAGTTCGAATGTTTTCGTTACCTAGTAATAAAAAGATAACAAGAGCAAAGTGAAGACTTACTTTTAAAATGTAAAATGATATAATTTTTTTTGTATGCCTTTAAATAAAAAGTTTTTGTGAAAAAGATCATCTTTCTCTGAAATATATATTTTTTCTTTATATTTCTATTAAATCCTTTTGAAAGTGTGAAAAAATATATAAAAGGATTTCATTTTGATTAAACTGAAACTGGAGAAAAAGTTTCTTGAATTGAAATAAATTTTTTTTTTATGTCTTCTACGGTAGAGAAAAAAACTACTTTTTAAAAGCATTTCACGTGTTAACATTACAAATAGTATTTTTTACACGAAGAAGTTTTTCTTTGATGCATTTTTAAAACAGTTACTAAAATTATAAGAAAAAATTTAAGTGCAGTGATTATTCATTTTACATTTTTGTAAATTCTCCGCACACTAAAATCCTCGTAATTCTATTTCATTCATCATTGTTTTTTCTTAAATTTCAATATTTTTCACACAAGGAGCATTTTGTTAAGAATTAAACAATTGATGTAGTTTTTATCTAAGGTCGTTTTATCAATATTTTAATCGTAAAAATACAACTTTATCTGAATATTTAAAATGGTCATCTGTACTTAAAAAATAACTTAAGGAATTTAAACTGTGTGACGTCATAATACGAGATAAATGAGATGTAATTTCACTCGTTAACAAGACTTATAACACTTCAAATAGATTACGGCTTCTACATCTCTTATATCAAGTTTTATTATTTGTTTTTAAAGAAATCTATATAAATTTTAGCATTTATGTCTCGAAACATCAAAGTTTCACTCTGTTTTGGATATTACTGATACCAACTCAAGCACGATATTTTAAAATGACTAGCCCTAGAGAGAAAAGTAATTTTTTTTTGCTACATTGGATAAATAAACAATATTTAAAATTTAAGAACTGAGAAAAATTCCCGAAATTAACATTAAAAACTGCGATAACTCTTGAAATATTTGAAATTTAGAAGAAAAAGAGCTTTACTTAACGAAAATATGTTTTATTCATCATGGTAAATTTCAAGTTCATTGTTGCATTTCAGCGGACTGCAGGTCTGCTTATAGAGTTTTTTTTCTATTTTAATATAGTATTTCAGATATTTCTATTGATATTTCTCTATCAAATTATCGATTGTTCATTTATTTTTATTTCATCGTATTACCTGTAGATTTTTCATCATATCTACGTAATTTTAAGTTTCTAAAGCTGATAGAATTTGTGCAGCAAAACAAAATTTAACGTAAAAATGAAAACTAAAAACAGTTGCAATTAAATTTAGAGAGATTAATATTATACCTTTATATATTGAATACTTGTTTCTCTTATTACTAATTTCGCACATACTAATCCGAAATGTGCTGTTTAATGTATGATAATTTATATTAAAACGAAAGAAAAACTTACTAATGCAGTTGAATGTTTTTTGTTTCCAATGCATGAACAGAGAGAAACAATCTAGAGAAATGTATGGATAAAATTATCTGAATATTGTAAAATTTACCATGTTTCTGTCTCTATGAGAACACCAAAAAGCTCAGAAAAATTTTATCGAAGAGTTATTGTTGATGATTTTGGTTAAAATTAACAATAAAATAAAGTTTTATAATATGTGATAAAATTTAGTAATTTTATCATGATAACTTAGAGCATTTCATAAAATTTACTTGGTTAAATTTACTTCGAATTTTTGTATTTTTTGCTTCTTGTGGGGCAATAAGAACTATAAATTTTGAAAACCAGAGTTTCTGATTAGTAGTTATCATATGAATTGAAAAATAACAAAATGAATATTGCAAATACCGTATATTTCGGTTTTTATTACCATATAAATGCCCTGTATGGACAAAGTAAAAAATGTATGGACAAAACTACCAAAATATGGTGAAATTTATCGTGTCTGTAGTTCTATAGGAATACTAAAAATCGTTACCATATGAACGAAATAATTAAAAAGTAAATATTTTAAACACCTTATTTTTTCTGGTCTTAATTAACATAAATGGTTTTAATTACCATATAAGTGCTATAACCATACTATAGGTAATTTTATCATAATTGTTTTCTCCGCGTAAAGTTATGACTTTAAACAAATAACTTTGTATAAGTTATTTTTGGAAATTTATCAAAAACAATTATTATATATCCTTTTCCAAAAGAATATAAGTGCAGTTAACTAAATGAAATTAGAAATTTGATAGAATTGTTATCATTCTATCATATTCGTTTTAAACTGGGTGCATATAAACACCTGTCCCAATGCTTATTGTAAACTTTATCACATCAAAGTAAGAAAAGCATTACTATTTGCTGATTGGATTCAATAAATAACATTTAAATTATCAAAAGCATTAAGATATTATTTTCTGTTTGTAGAATGTTAATTTAAAATAAGGACAATGGATTATAACTATTACGATTGGGTTATTAAGCTATTTCTGAAACATTTTAAAAAATAACGTTCATTTAATTACATTTATGGCATTAAATAACGGTTTTAAAATAACTGTGACAATTCTTTATGTTTTTCTCTTTGTTTACAAACTGTGCTAACAATGATCAGTGAAATTTCTCAGAAATAGAAAAAAAACTCATTTGAAACCATTAAAAGAAATGGCTTTTAATTTTCTGCTTCAATAGGAAAACGAAAAAATATGAGACGTGATTATTTACTGTTTTGTAAAGATATATGGAGAAACTAGATATAAATACTTTTTTAACAATAATATTTTTTTATATGAAAACAAAATTAGCTTTTTTAGTATTAATATCCCAGGAGCGTGATTAGACTGTGTTATTTGAACAACACAGTTTCGAAAAACAAATTTCGTATCGATTTAAAAAGATTTGTTCAAAAAATAAGCTTTTTCAAATGCAAATGAACTTAATTTATTCAAGAAAAAAGTAACGATAATGAGTAAAAATGAAAGCATGTCAAATTCATCTTATTATTTTAGAGGAAAAAACATTTAATATTTCGTATAAATTAACGGAAAAATACGATTTTAATTTTTAAAAGAAATGTATGTGAATTTAACATAATTTTTTTTAAATCGAGTNTTATTCAAGAAAAAAGTAACGATAATGAGTAAAAATGAAAGCATGTCAAATTCAGCTTATTATTCTAGAGGAAAAAAACATTTAATATTTCGTATAAATTAACGGAAAAATACGATTTTAATTTTTAAAAGAAATGTTTTTTTTAAATCGAGTTTATTAGTTCCTAAAAAAAAAGAAAATATAAAATAAGATACAAATATTTGAAACTCCAAGGACAACTTTATTTCATAAATGTTCTCCGAAGATTTTCAAAAATCATCCAAACAATTTTGCTTATAATTAACTTTAATATTTCCCTTTTTGCAACTGATTTTACTATATTTCCATTTTTTAAGGACTTCCGTTGATAATATTTTTCATTAGCAAAGATTTCTGAATATTTTAATCATTCTAATAATTAATATTACATATTTTATGCCTTATTATAATACACTACGTTGAATTGCTCTTTTATTTTTAAAATAAATGCAAATTTTTGTGAAAAATGTTAAAGCAAATATTTTCTATAATATATGCCTATAATTTTATTTCAACTATCTATTTTGTATGAAAAATATTGATTGTAAAGCTCGCATTTTGATTTTAAAAAAATTGTTATAATGATGCCATTAAGATTTTGTATAAATATTATTTTTTTAATTTTTAAGTATAATGATTTGCATCTCAAAATCTATCACTTAAAACATAAAACAATATGTGGATTAATTGCCTATAATTGCTTCTCAATATTTTATTAAATGGTGCTATTTTTAGTTCTTCTAACAGAACTTTTAGAATATTTTTAAAATGTCATTACATCCATTGAAAAAAAATTCTCTTAATCTCCTTTCAAATTAATAAATAATGATAAAAAGTATTTTTTTTTTATAAATTACTTTCAATCATAAATTACCTTATTGCTGAAAAAATGCCTAACTATTAAAGAAGGGCCGGGATATCCTGGTTGGCAGAGGACTGGACTCACATTTATGAGAATGGAAGTTCGAATTCAGCCGGCCGAGAACTCCTCGTTTTATAAATGGTGACTGGTGCACGTTAAATCTGTCAGGTCACAAAGTTCTCCGTGTTCCCATAACAAATTATGCATCTGGAGATACCGAATTGAAGATTGATCGATCGTTCTCTGGTTCAAGTCAAAATTACTGTCTGTGGATGAATGAATGGATGTATGAATCGGTCCACCCTATGTGTGACGTGTGGGTGGGGCAGAACTCGAATTCTTGGTGCCACTCGAAAACAAGAACAATCGCCACCCTTGCCTAATGGCCTACGAAAAAAGCAACAAAGAAATTTGAAAAAAATATTTGCAAAACCTATATTTATTTCGCAATATTTTTTGTATCTGCAATAACCTCAACTTTTGAAACTTACATTATTTATTTATTTATTATGCCTTTTTTAGAATTACCATTTTTTATCATCATAATTCTTCATATATCTATTTCAAAATAAAAAATAATGATAAAAAGTTTAATTTTTTTATAAATTTTATAAATTATTTTATATTTTATTTTAAAGTAATAAGCTATATTCAGTAATACGGTATAAAATACCTTATTACTGAAAATTATCTATTTATTCAGAAATTGTTAAAAGAAGCTAAAATCATTTCCTAACATTTCAAGTCTCTCCAATTATCTTAAATTTTATCCTTACATTAGTATTATAATCATTATAATTTTTGAATTATCATTTTTACTATCGCAATTCTTCGTAATTCTATTTGAAAATTATAAATCATATTTTTTTTCCTTATAAATTATTTCACATGTTAAATTACTTGACAAATGAAAAATATCAAATATTAAAAAAACAAAACCTAGAAACCTACTATTATTTCTTATCATTTCATGTATCTCTCATTATCTTAAATGGTTACTCTTTCAGTTATTTATTCATTATTATCATTATTGTATTATTATTTTTATGATCAAAATTCTTCCTAATTTTATTTAATATGAAATGATGATAAATAAAAATTAATGATATTAATAAAAGTTTTTCACTTTATAAATTATTTTTATTATAAATTACCTTGTTACTGAAATATACCTGCATATTGTTAATATAAAAGCGAAGAGTTTGCAAATTTTCTTATAATTTTTAACATACTGGCGGACAGTTTGTGAATTTTTTATAATTTTTTTATACGAATAATTCCTTTAAAACGCGTTTTAGATTAAAAGTAAGCATCAAATACAAAGAAAATGCAAATGCAAATGCAATATGCATGCATATGCAATATGCTTAGAAATACTAATATAAGAATTTAAATTTTTTTTATTGTCCGAAACAAGCGACACTCAATGTACATGAACCGCTAATTTACAGGTGGTTAGTTAGCGATTTTTTTGAAATTTTTGACACTGAAAAATTTTTTGAAACTTGATATTAAAAAATAAGTGTCAATTTTAAGGGCAGTATAAATAGATGTTAAGTATTTTACGTAAAAAATGCTTTAAAAAAATATTGTTTATTCTCAAACAAACTATACACAGGGCAGCTTGCGTATTTTTTATAATTTTATGCAATATGGAAATTCTTTAAAACTCGTTTTAGATTTAAGAGTATACGTCAATTTAAAGAAACAATAATAAAAATTTTAAATTAGATGCTAGAAATGATAAATACACAATTTTAAAAATACAAATAGATGCTAAACAGTATAAACAGAAAATGTTTAAAATAGGTTTGTTTTGTCCGAGACAAGCTCTCATATCGTTAACATGAAGGCATGGAGTTAGCATTTTTTTATAATTTTTATCATGCTGGCGAACAGTTTGCGATTTTTTGTAATAATTTTTAGATATGAGGAAATCTTTTGAAGCTTGCTTAATTTTAAGCTTAAACGTTCATTTAAAATAAAATAAAAATATATGCCTGGAAATATTAATATAAAAATTTTAGGATTTATTTTGTCCAAAACAAACAACAATCAAAGCATATATGTGCCCTTAACATCGAGGCTTATACTGCGCAAATGCTTAAAAAGATTTTCCCAATAAGAAAATTCCTTGAAATGCATTTCAGATTAAAGAGTGAGCGCCTAGTTTTAAAGAACATTTAAATAGATGTTAAAAATTAATAATAGAAAGTTTTTTAAAAAATATTTCTTTAGTTCGAAACATTCCACTTAAAGCATATACGTCGTTAACATAGAGAGGAGTAAAGTTTGTGAATTTTTTATTATTTTTTCACGATGAGGAAACTTTTTGATAATTGTTTTATATCAAAAGGAAAAAATTTTAAATTTAAACAAATGCAAATATATGTCAAGAAACATAAACAGAACTTTTTTTTAAAAAAAAAAAAAAAGAGTTGTTCTGTCCGAAATCCGAAACAAGCTACGCTCAGAGCATTCATATCGCTAACATAGTGGAGGACGGTTTGCGAATTTTTAAAAAAATTTTGCACTGAAAGCTTTTTCGCTGAATCTTTTTTTATATTAAAAAATGAGCTTCAAATTAGAAGAACATACAAATGGAAGTTAAAAAATATAAATTGAAAATTTTTTCAAGAGTTTTGTTTTGTCCGAAACAAGCTACCCTCGAGACACGTGCATCGTTAACATCGGTTTGCAAATTTATTTATTTTTCAATTTTTTACGCTTTGGAAATTTTTGACAACTTTTAAATAGAAAATTTATAGGAAATTTTTCTTAGACCGAAACAAACTATACTCAAAACATTTGCATCGTTAACATAGAGGCAGACATACTGTCCGCCTTTATGCGTACTTCTTGTAAGTTTTTGCATTGAGGAAAACGTTTGAAAGGTGCTTAATATAAATAACTGAACGTCAATTATAAAAACCATACAAATACATGCTTAAAATTATAAATAGAACATTTTTAAAAGAAGATTTGCTTAGTCTGAAGCCAGCTACACATAAAGTAAATACATATTTAACATAGAGGTAGAGAGTTTGTCAGTTTTTGAAAAGGAAATTGTTTGAAATTGTTTTATTTGAAAAGTGAGAGTCAATTTGAACGTAAATGCAAAGACATGCTAAGAAATATTAATCAAACAATTTAAAAAAGGTTTGTTTTATCCGAAAAAAGCTATATGTCTAAGCATATACATAGTTATCATAGAAGCAGAGAATTTGCGAATTTTTGCTATAATTTTTTTGCAATAAGGAAATACTTTGAAAAAATTTTCATATGAAAAAGTAAGCGTCAAACTAAAAGAACATAGAAATGGATATTAAAAAATCTTACTAAAAATTTTTCAAATAGGTTTATTTAAGCCGAAACAAGTTGCACTCAAAGCATACCATTATTAAAGAAATTGTTAAAAGAAATCTACAATTGTTTTTCAACGTTTCATGCCTCTCCCATTAACTAAGCTTTTTACCTTTAAATTAGTTATTTATTCATTATTATCATTTTTATCATCAGAATTCTTTGTAATTCCATTTAAATGATAATAAATAATGATAAAAAGATTTTTCATTTGTAAATTATTTTAGATAATAAATTACCTTATTACTGGAAAGTGCCTAATTATTAAAGGAATTGTTAAAATAAATCTACAATTATTTTCCAACATTTCATGCTTCTCCCACTACCCTAAACCCATTAATTTCCTTATTATTATCTCTTTTGAAATAACATAAAGATGAGCTATTTTTTTTAATAATGTAAAAAATATTTCACCTCTTAAAAACCTTTCTTCTTACCCAAATAGACTTTTTTCGCATTTAGTCATTTAAACTCTTATCTTATCTTAATTCAACTTGATTAATTTGATTTGGAGATTTAATTTAGAATATAAATGAACGGAGTGTGACATTTTAAAGTTTGTTGAAAGTAAAGAGCTATTTGAATAAATTTTATCCGTAGATTTAATTAAATTTTGTGAGTTAAGGGTAAATGTTAAGTAGAAACATTATTCTCCTAATTAATTCGATGAGCATTAATTTTCGCACTCCTATCTTACGATGATCAATCATGTGACATATTAAGCGGAACATGCATTGTTTGTGAAGATAATAGTGTACACAGAAGTTTCTATGACTATGTATGATTATCCTGAATGTTTTTGATAAATATCGCAAAATACACGAAGACACAAATTTCTCACATATTACCTATTATATAGTAATTAAGAAATGCATAATGAGTATACATTTCCTCGTAATTTCCATATTTATGTTTCAACTACCTATAATTGCAGTATTAAACTAAAGTACACAATCTTGTATGAGATAGTAAAGATATAATTATTAAATAGGTTCTGAGGCATCAAGGAGAAAAGGATTCATAGAAATTACGATTGAAGATTAAAAGTTCATATGAATGAGATGCAAGTTGTAATATATTACAACTGCTCTCACTAAAAGATTTGATAATATATATATACATTACCAGGCATACAAGTTTTTTTTCTTCTTTGACTTAGATGATCTACATTATACAGAATCACTATACAGTTATTTTTGTTTTAAAATATGTAATTGAAAATTGAGCGAAAGTATTTATTATGAAGAATTTAAAACTCCTAACAGATAAACTTGGAAATGAGGAAACATAAGACAAATAACTATAAATTTCGGTAAATTCATTACTAAAGAGCATTTGAGGATAATAAAATAAATATAAGTTCATGAAGCATTTTTAAGTTCATCCGTGTTCCAGTAAATATCTTCGGTCGGAATAAAATGATATCCACTTAGTCGAAGTACTAATGAATATTTCCAAGAAATTGCAAAATTTTATTATTGGAAATAAAATAATAGTTCGCCATTTTTAAAACACACAATGATTATATATAGACGAACTATTCTTCAAATTTTTGAGAAATATATTAGGAAAAATGTCGCGAAGAGTACAATTCACGGGTTCAGGGCATTTTAGAAAGAATAATATCCAGCTTTTTCAATTTTCTCTGTTCATCTTATTTCAGTTTCTGACTTGGCTCCATAATTTAACTTTCACTTTTTAAATTCTTATTTGAATTTCTTCACTTCTTGATTTAATTTTTACTTCATCAGCTTTAATATTACATTATAATCATCATTCTGCAGACATAGAGTGAAATAACAAGATTTAAGTTATACTCCTAATGGTTTCCCGCTTTAATTAAAACTCCTGGTTCATCAGGCTAAAACTGTCAACATCTTCTAAACCTGAATCAAAAATGTTTCTAACGAGGCTATTGTATGTCACATAATTATGAATATTTTAGACATGATACCAAGAAGAACAAAATACTTTGTAAATTAGACATGTACAAAAAGATTCTATTTCTTATCTGATTCAGTTACTACAAATTTATATTGAAAGCGCTTAAAACCCCTTAGATATTAAATTTTATCTCTATCATTGTAAAACAACACAAAAATATATTAAATTTCGTCTCTATCATCGTCAAACAACGCAAAAATATATTAAATTTCATCTCTATCATTGTCAAACAACACAAAAATATACTAAATTTCATCTCTATCATTGTCAAACAACACAAAAATATATTAAATTTCATCTCTATCATTGTCAAACAACACAAAATATATTAAATTTCATCTCTATCATTGTCAAACAACACAAAAATATATTAAATTTCATCTCTATCATTGTCAAACAACACGAAATAAAAGTATAACAACCCCAGAATGTCATCACTCAATGAGAAAGAAATCCTTTTCAATAGTTAAAATTGCAACAAAAAAGGGAAATGCTGGATATAAATGAGTGCATGCTTTGCTTTACTTTGTAAGCATTTCAATAAAATCTGTCACTATCAGCCACCTGAAAATTCACGCGTCTGAATTTCATTTCCAAAACAAGTTAAACCTTGACGCTGTTATCTCCTACCCTTTTCTATTAAACATTATTATTTATCTTGAATTGTGTTGAATGAATGAATAATTAATAAATTGTGTTGAGTTATGAAACACTTGAATTCTAAAAATAGAACTCTTGAATGATCTTTGTTGAAAAAATAGAAAATTTAATTTTGTGGATAACAAATTTCCATATGCAACTAAATTTAACATGAGACATTTTGTTTGGACTGTTTCACTAAAAAATATTATCAGGAATGAAAATTATTTGATTTAAAATTCAAAAAAAAATCTTTTAAGTAGTATTTACCTAAGGTATAGCGTTTTCAATTTAATAATAAACTTTCAATGTAGCAACAAAAAAAAATATATATCCTTAATATGTTGTTGCCAGACTCCATCCATGACTCCAAGTCCAAAATATCGTACACTATCTGGAAGTCAATAAGCATCAGTGGGTGCTTATAAAGATCATGTTTTATGTGGCCTAGGAACAAGAATATATTGATAAAACTGCGCATGAGCTGTAAGTTTTTGCGAATATAAACATGTGGGCGGATGAAGAGATTATATCTTTCCATTATTTTGTTTTCTGGCTTTTCAAATTTATTTCTAAATATATAAAAACACTTTTAAATGCTTTTGAAAATATTTTATTTCAATAATTTTTCCTTGCGCTACATAAAATTCTCATTTTTAACAGGTTTTCTCCGAATATTTGATGATCAAAAGCGTTTTTTTCTCAAAACATATTTTTTTCATCCTAATCATAAATTGATAAGAACCATCGATTGAAATTCTTGTTTTAAACATAAACTATTGGTTATCATAAAATAAGTTTCTTTCAAATGATTTTATGATTATTTTCTGTAATTGTTCTTGATTTATTTCAAATGACAGAGGTGAATTGACATGTTAAAAAGCAAAAACACAGGAACAAAACAAGGAAGTAAAACGTCATTTCCTCAGGAGCGCTCGTGCTTCCCAATATCGCTCGGTAGACGACGATAACAATAGGAATCAGGTGCCAGCCCTAAACGAAACAGGTGCGCGGCTAGTCAGTCATGTCCGGTATATAGTCGAATCTGAGCCACCGCCTCGCGGAGCGGCCAGTCTGGAATGGTGTTCGGTCGAAGATCTCTCCACACTTTGGTTTTTGCCCTTTCTGATAATTGGTGATGGAAATCCCCATCGATTTTTGATCTAACAATCCCTTTTAAGGTTGAAAATGGGACTGTGCTACTAAGAACCTGGAGAATTCTTGTACCTCTCTTTGCCAAAATATCAGCCCTCTCATTTCCTGCAATATCACAGTGCCCAGGAATCCATTGTAGGGCTACAGTTTTACCAAATTGGTGGAGTTTATGTATCAGCATCCTGACATTTTAGAACGTCGCAAGTGGAAGACCAATGCATATATTCAATCGACAAAGCACCGCCTTCCAGTCTGAAAGGATAACCTCATTTGAAAAAGACTCAATAAAACAAAAAAGCTGTTCGAGAGCAATACGGATAGCAACAACTTCCCCGTCAAAAGCAGATTTATTGGCACCCACTGGGGAACCAAAGGAGAAGAGATTACAAAAGATACCAGATCCAGCATTTGGTTGATCCGGATCGAAAGAGCCATCTGTAAAAACTCTCAGTCGGAGCGGTTCCGGGTAACGGATTCCCATTGTCTCCAGCACAAGAAGGTGGAGAGCAGCGGTAGACGTTTCACTTTTGACAATGTCCTGCTCAAGAGAGAGCCTGGCATTAATTTTTTGGTAGTCAAGAGGGCTCACCAGTTCCAGCTGACCCTCTAGTTGGAGCGGATCGATCCCAACCAAATGATCATTGATGGTCTGAATAAATCCATTTTGAGTTTTTAAACTACGAGGGGTAAGTTGATAGTTAGTCCAGAAATTATCCATTTGGGTAAGTTTAAAGTATAGTAAGACAGCCCTTTCCCTAAGGACAATATCCAAAGGTTTAATGCCTGTCAGCAAGATCATTGCATCTATACGTGTAGTTTTTACATCACCTGTTATTAGTCTAAGGGCCTGGTTTTGCAAAACTTCAAGCTTTTGAAGTAGGCATGTAGGCATAGAGATGAGTGGTTCAGAGCAGTAAATAAAAATTGGAAGGACATATTTTGATAAGTCAGAGCGAGGGTAGACCGGTCACATCCTCAGAGAGTGCCAGCAAGTCGTTTTAAAATAGGGAGGTGTCTTATTACCCTTTCGGCAACAAACGTAACATGGTTTCTCCAGCTCAGTTTAGAATCAAAAACGGTTCCGAGATAAGTGAAGGAATCAACATTTTCAAGCGTAGTGCCAGAAAAAGAGAGATTTGGTATAGTAGGTCGGTGATGCATTAGTGAGAAAGTTTGAGTGGCACATTTATTTACGAGTGTACAGATTTACTACCATATTAGTTTCCTCACACCAACGACTGAGGGATTCCAGTGCAGGATTGAGTGTGGTCTCAACAATTGGTGTAGCGTGGCGCTTTGATGTTGTGATCCATAAAACAAGATCATCCGCATATAGGAGGCAATGAATGTTATGCACTGCCGTTAAGGTGTTTGTCAAGTCCTTGATGTAGACGTTGAAAAGGGTGCAGCTGGTAACAGCTCCCTGTGGGAGACCAGTACGGAGATTAAAGCTTCTCGAATTTCCACTTCCGAATTCAACTCTGCAGCTTCTTCCACAAAGGAAAGATCGAAATAATTGATCTTATTTTTCAGATATTATTTAATGGTTTTAAACATCGTATATAGAATTGTAATTCGAATTCATCGCCAAATCTATACTCTATCTGATTATTATCTGTCTTTAGACGTAATTTTTATTTTTATTTTTATAAGAGTGGGTCAATAGAATTTTTTTAAAAGTTTCTACACTCAAATATAACTTTAATAAGTAAAGCTTTTGTGATGCAGCTTTTTAAGGAGCTTTTGGTAGCAAATTTTCTTTTACCTCCAATACTAATTCAAAATTAGCTTGAAAGAAAGAAAAAGTAAGTTCAGTCTAACCTAGAGTAAGTTATGAAGTTTCATTTGCTTAAAAATAAATAAATAAATAAATAAATAAAAAAAAGAAAATTTTTAAAATAAAAACAAATTATTGGAAAAGAACTTCACCATTATATAATGATAAGTAAACATCATAATTTATTTTCCTCAATATATATTAAATATTTATTTTCAGTATTTGAACTTCATATGCTTGTCTGAATTCTCTTTCTATTGTTTAAATTTTATATTAGTTACGGAAGTAAAACGAATTTGCTACGAAAAGTTTCTCGCGTGGCATGGCGTCCTCTTAAGATAGAGACAGTTAACCGCACAAACTTCACATCCAAACATCTGGACAACCGTGACTCAGAAGACTGAGTGCTCACCTTTAAATGAGGTAACTCGGGATCGAAATTTGGGGCTGACTGGTTGTGCGAATTCTGCCGTCACCGGCCATTTCGCTGAATTTTCAATTTTATAGAATTTTTTATTTTATAAAAAAAAATTATTTTGTAAAAATAAAAGAAATTAATTATAAATTATTAATTATTAATTATTAATTATTAATTATTAATTATTTTTCTTAAAATAACCAAACTTATCCTTTTAAAAATCATTCGTCTGTTTATAACTAACAGTAATTATCTGTAAAATAAATGGTTTTTTACTGGCATGCCAGCTAACAAATTTTTATTTCTATAAATTGAACAGTGTAAAAACTGAAATAAATTGAAATGTATAAATTGAGCAGTTTGTACAGTGTAAAAATTTCTGAGAATGTTTCCCGTGATATCAAATGAATGTGGGTGGTAATTGGTCCTATTTTAATATAGCAGCTTCCTAATTTGTAACTTGTATTACAAAATAAATATTCAAATGAATGAATTAAGTAAAACTGATAATAAACGGAAGCATAAAAATCAAATTATTTTTAACTACATACTTTATTATTTATTACGAGATATTTTAAGAAGAATATTTTCAGAAAATAATGCTGAAATAAAAGCAAACTTGAAATTGTTTAGGAGAATTCAGCTAAAAATAAAAAATAAAAACTTTTTATTTCTTTGATAGCAAAATTTAGCTTACTTTAGACAATCTATTCTATTAAATTTTTAAATAGAAATTTTAAGAAGTTTTCTAAGCTTTCTCATTCTATGGATGCTCAGAATAGTGGTTCAGAGATGGGGAAAAAAGATTACTTCTTAGCGTTTGAAAATCTATTTTATTCTAAAACTACTTCAGCAGACGATATCTAATTTATTTTGCATAACTACTTTTTTTTTGTAAATAAACCTTTTCTATTGAACTTAATTTGTAAAAGCTCTATTTAAAAAGAAATCTCAAAGAAAAAAAACTGAACTCATTATAAAAAATGAACAAAGCAGTCTTTTTTAATTCATTTAGGCCAAGAGAAAATATTTTTAAAAAAGTTAAAAATAACTAACACACACGCCGTTATTCTTTGCTAGAACGTTTGCAATTTTATGCATACTACAATTTATTATATTAATAAAAATTTATGGGACGGTAAGTAGATTTTTCAGTTATTTGTGTTTATTTTAGATGACGTTTTTCAAAAATGCATTTTACTTATTTTTGACCAATTGATCTTTCTGATGCTTAAGAAACACTAAAAGTTAAGTATGCTATTTACAAAAGTAAAAATATTTTTAAAGAAATACTTGGCCATTACAAATTGTAACAAGTTACATATCCAAACAAATAGGTTTCATTTTATCTAAAAGGAGAAAATTGTGCTTCATGAAGTTTAATAGTGATTGTGGAACTTTGTGACCATGCTATCGAAGAAACCTATAATTGATCGCCAACGGTCTCAACAGAACTGCATTAAAAAATCATATAAATTGTTAAACAGTATTACGCAGTAGTACGCTTATTATTCAGTATGCTAGAATATATGCTGGTTATACAATATTGTAGTATCTATGCTTATCATGCAATATGATTGGTTTTATAGGAGCATCGCATACACTGTTAAAATTTTCATTCTAAAATTATGGTAAAATAACTGGCAGCTGTCAGTCCATCCGATTAACCGTAAAGTCTACGGTAAAGAAGATTTTTTTCCTTTATGGTTTTAAAACCATTTACAAAAAGTATGGTTATAAAACGATGAATATAAAACTGTACGGTTTTTTTAACCATTTACAACTAGCATTTTTCAAAAACATTAAAAAAAAACAATTATCTAACTAGACATAGGAGGTCGGTTTTTCGTAAGACAATGGTAATTAGAGAGTGCCGGACACTGGAAATTCTCCATGTGGTGAAGGAAATTGTAGAAATATTGTGGTGTCACCACTAGGACTCGAACTCCGGTTCTGCCTGCTATGAGATTGACAGATAAGCCCACTCGGCTATGATATGTTCGCAGTTGCATAGAACTAAGTAGCTTCATTAGGTGGTTCTAATAGGTGAGATAAAATTCTGGTTGTTTAACCATATTAGGTGAACGCAGTCAATAAGCAGTTTTTCTCAAACTTAACAGTTTGATTACCATTTTATTTATGGTAATTTGACTGTTTTGATCAAATATGGTAAAATAACCATTCAATAAATTGTTATTTAACCATTTTTTCCGAGAAATTTCTAACTACGTAGATTAGCAGAAACTGGACTGTCACATTGTGGTATACTACATGACTATAACGAATATCACACATATAACGAATTTAAGGGTATTAAAAAACTTTCAACCTTTTCAGTAATTAGAATAATTTATTCTCAGGTTTTTATTATTCACTTCTATAATACTGGAGAGAATTATCAACCACCTTGTTTGCATGGGATAACAAATATGACAATTTTATTCAATTTATATTATATAAAACGCATGTATATAACAACATTTATTAAACGAAGGTAACAGTTAGAAAATTAAATATTATTCTTATTGATTGAGTCATTTATTTCCATGTTAATTAAATGTTGTTAACATGCATATGTTTTGATCAATCAGGTTGAGGAAGATTAAATAAGAGGTAGTTTTAATAAAAAAATTAGACGTATATATTTTGATCACGCAGGATAAGGGAGATGAAATAAAAGGTAGTTGCATACGAAAATAATTAAAAATTATCAAAGAAGCTTCTTTACTTAATTAAGAGGATTATGTAAACATATTTATGTCTTGTACTTGAGTAAAAAACGCTAATAACTTCCAAGTTAGAAAATTGCATTTACCAATTAAATATAATTTTAGGAATTAGTAACATTATGTTTCAGAAGCAAAAACAAAACAAAAAAATACACAAAAAAATAGTTAATTAACAGTATTAATTAACGAATTATTTCAATTGCAAACAATTGATAGCTACTGTGAGACGTTGATAAAAAAGGTTTAATAATATATTAAGTGCTAAGATATTTCAATTATTTTAGTTTTCAAAAATAATTTAAAGCAAGGAAATAAGTTAGAAATTTTTGTTGTTTGATGCAATTTCTCGTAATTGTTTTACATTCTTTCAACACTTAAAGAAGTGAGTAAAAGTTTTTATTTCTCTTAATTAGGATCCCGAAAGGAAATGGAATATTTATAATTTAACACTTCTGAAATAGATTCAATTTAATTAACTAGAAATTTGATTTAATTTGTTTAACAAAAAAGAAAGATTAGTTTCAAACAAAATCAAATTATTACAAATATTTGCTACAACATGTTAATCCCCAGACAAAAGGTATGTACAATCAAAATTTGCACATGACGGAGATAACTTAATTTACTTAATTTAACTTATTGCATTGGTTGTTTTCTGATTTTAAAATACTATAAATATATTTTACAATGTGAAGTACAATGAAATTAAGATTATTTCATTAGTTGTTTTCCGATTTTAAAAATTATAAGTTCATGCTTTAAATAAAATTACACTTATTGGAGCTAAAAATTATCTGTATCTATCTATTAATATAGACCTATCTATTTACCTAGTGTTTGTATTACTTTTGTATTATAAAATTAATAATTAGTTCTTACGTAACACATTTCGTAAAAAGTTCACAATAATAGCGCGCAGAATTTGAAAAATACTTATAAAATATTAAAAAGAAGGTTGAAATGTACCTTTTTCCTTTTTACAGTATGAGAAATCTGCTTTAAAGGTAATTTTAACCACGTTTATAAATACTGCAATAAATATAATTAATAAGCAGTTTCTATACGTTACTCTCTGAAATATATGTATGGCACATTCCTTTTTTGAAAAATTTAAATGTACCTTTTTCCCTTTTACAGTAGGAGAAATCTGGCTAAAAGGTAATTTTAACCACGTTTATAAATACTGCAATAAATATAATTAATAAGCAGTTTCTATACGTTATTCACTGAAATATATGTATTGCACATTCCTTTTTTGAAAAATATGAAATATTTTGCCTGTAGTTTGATAAATAAATTATTTTTATTACTCTCATGTCCTTACTTTTTTAAGAATGTATGACCAAAAGAATTAGTATTTGATTATTTTCATTTCTTGTATGGTACGGTTATTACATGGTCTTGTAATGCATTATATATTTATTTTGGCAGTGTAGTCTAAAAGTGTTTAGATTATGCTGCCTTATTGAGCTCAAACATTGTGTTTTAAGTAAATCAAAGTCTTTCTATCAATTAAAATAAATCTGTGCATTTCAGGATCTTAGTCAATAGTAAGCGTTGACAGATCTCAGTCAGCGTAGAGGACAAGAACAAACTCTCGCCTGCTCATATATTCCTGATATACTCCAGATTAACTCCAAATAACTATTTTCTGGTTCCAAATTAAAAGAAAGTTTGACTTAATAAGGGTTTCTTCACACAGCACTATAAAAATATGTGCCAAGAATTGGCTCAGAATTCCTGACAAAATCTTCATTGAAAGTGCAAATTTCCTCTACTTAAATATTAGCTACTCAAATCATCCCAAAACTTACATTCTAACCTATATATGTTTTATCAGCAGAATTTAACAAAGAATGAATAAAAATTTAATGCTTTTATCTCAAATCAGTTATTAAAAATATTATATTAAAAAAAGAGCAAAATAATCTGTCTTTTTAATAACATATTAAAAATCCTGAAATCAAATAATTTTTTTTTAATTAAAAAAGACTATTTTCTTTTTATATACTCATTAAATAATATAAAATATGAGATCGCACTGATTACAAAATCATAATAAATTTAACTTTATTTAATGAGCATATTAATTCTTCTGATATATTAATATACTCATTAAATCAAGTTAAATTTATTATGATTTTATAATTAGTAAGATCTTATATTTCTAAAAATATGATAAATATTTTAGTAAAATAACACCATGGTACTACATGTTTGAAATGTTAGAATGTTAGAATAAAGAAAGAAATAACTAAATAATAAAATACGTATTCGTTAGTTTAAATCTAAACAGAGAAAAATTATCAGCATTAAAAATAATAATACTAAATTTTATAATATTTGCTATTCAAACCAATTTAGTTATAAATTAAATGAGTTTATTTACCTCTAATTTTTATTTAATTTATGGTTAAGGTTTTAAGAAAGCCCAGTTTATCTAAATAAAATTCAAATCCATCCCAGTCATTAATCTTGAATTTGGAAATAAATGCATTTCTAAATTATTATAAACATAGTAGGATACTATTAAATACAAGTAAATAAAAAATTTCAGCAGATCATTAAAACAACAATTTTCTATTTACATATATATATATATATTTAAGAAAAAGATATTTAAAGCATTAAGGGTTCATTTGCAAAAGGAATTATATTTCGAAGGCTGGATTTTGCTTTTGTGTTTTGCGATCTTTATCTCGTTTTAAATTTTGAAATTATTTCCAATTCTTCGAACATCATTTGATTTGTTAAAAAAAGGTTATTAAAGTCAGTAAAGTTATTTTAACAATATAATAGAAAGTAAGAAACATTTAATTTCTAAAGCATCTTAACATTAACTAAATCTACAACTAGTTAAACTACTAGTTAAAATAAATTAAGTTTGTAAAGCACAATTACGCGTACACTGTTAGAATTTTCATTCTGAAATTATAGTAAAATAACTGGCAGCAGATTGTGCAGCGGATTATCGGTAAAGCTTATGGCAAAGAAAATTTTTTCACCTTTACGGTTTGAAACCGTTTGCAACTAGTAAGGCAAAAAAAATTATGAATACAAAACTATACTGTTTATTAACTATTTAAAGCTGGGATAAACCAACCAGTGAAGGAACACTACCCAGTGAAGGAACATTTCATACATATTGATTAAAAATAAGAATTTGAAAGTTTTTCTTCAGATTGATTGGTAACAATAGCTTACTGAAAAACAATAGGAACTCATCTAGAAATGTTTTGGATTACCTGGTCAAATAGACTTCTCTGGAAAAATTTTTGAATTTGTTATTATCTCTGTAACACTTGTTGATTGTTGATTGCTTCTTTGAAAAAATTATAAGGCGAGTGTTTGTATTTATATGTTTGAAGTGGAATTAATTACATGTATTAGTTTTATTTTTCTCACTGTGAAAAGGAGAATTCAAAATACAGTTATTGAAGTTGCGTTTTATTTTTTTAAGCATCATAGCATAATAAAGTACTAAGATACGGGAGTGTTTATTCACTGGATCACCAAATGAAGAAAAACCAGTGAAAGAACAAGTGTTCCTTTACTGGATTTTTTTCTAAGTTAATGAAAATGAAAGATAAACTTTTATTTTCTTGTACCTTTAGTGATGTTCCGCATCAAAAGTATGTTAAAAATACGAAAAACAACTTCTAACCAATGAGGGAACAGACATGTTAATTTATTGGGCATAGATTTCCCAGTGAATGAACAGTATGTGCTAATATCTTGTCACTTAAATTTTCAATTCATGATTACAAAAAAACAGTTCACATTTTCCAAGTATTTATATGTTATAATTTCAAGAATAGGCTTGTTTTGAAATATTTGTATGGCTTATAAATTCATAAAGAGCATTAAAAAATAACTAAAATTAAGTGTTCCTTTTCTGGGTGTTCATTCACTGGTAAGAGCTGCTCCTTCACTTGGTCTTCTTACTACTTGTTATTTGAACCTCCAAAACTTTAAAACAACATTATGTAAGTTATTAAAATTTTTTTACATAATTTGCAATTAGTAACAAATATGTTGACACTGCTATTTTACTAAAATTACGAATTTTGAAATTAATATGATTTTGTAAGAAGCAAGCGAAGCTTAAGTGTTCCTTGACTGGTTAGTTTACCCTACCATGATTGTTAGATAATGGGCATTAGAAAATGCAGGACACTGGAAATTTTTCATGTGTGGTAAAGGGAATGGAGATGTCAACGCTGGGACTCGAACCCCCGTTCTGTTGATCATGAGATTGACAGATTAGCTCTCTCGGCTAGAATATGTAAGCAGTTGCAAGGAACTAAGTTGCTTCATTAGTTGGCGCAATAAAATTCATGTTATTTAACCGTTTTAGATAAAAAAAAATAGTTAATAAATGATTTTTCACACTGTTAATAGTTTCATTACCATCTTATTTACGGTCATTTGAGTGTTTTGTTTAAATATGGTAAAATAACAATTAAGTAGATTGTTATTTAGCTATTTTTTACCGAGAAATTTCTTAGAGTCTAGAACAGAGAGAATATTGAGACAAATTTGAACTAAGTTTAACAGAAAGAAAGTAGCCTGATACAGTTCTCAAAGATTTAACAGTCAAAATACAACTATCCTTGTTACACAACTAAAAACGTACATACAAAATTCAACGAGGAATTTCAGTTTCTGTTGATGAATATTAGCATAGAAGACAACCAACTATCTCCAGTTCATTGATGATTGCAAGCAAATTTGGCGATATTTCAAGCATGCCAAACGGTAGTGTTTTCGGAAGAAAAGATAATTTTCATATGGTGTGAAAACGCGTTTGATGTAAGCTTATTTAATTCTAAGGGTTTAACTTTAAATTGAATCGTGCATGAACCTTCGATTTGGCGTTAACCAGCAATAACATGCTCACACAATTTTTCTGATTGTTCAACGTCATATTTGGAGAGGTATTACACCACAGTTTTTACGGTGCATGTTGCCTTGTGCAATTTATATCACTTTTTTAAAATATAACAGTTAAAGAAAATATAAGAAAGTAAATGTTTATTTAAGAATGTTTCTTAAAACTATTTTTGAAAATAAAATGCATTTATATGTTGATTTCTTTAATGCCTTATTTTAAAATTTTGATTTTTGATTAAATCAATAATGAGTTTTCAAATAAAGTATAATTTTTAGTTTTACAAACATTAAATTTTCTTCCGAGTGAAAAATTTATCAATGAATTGGCATATCTTGAATACCTAGAAACATAAAATATACACCATATTCAAGAGTTTGTAAGAAGACTAAAAAGTTCTGAGGTGTGTGAGAGAGAGAGAAAAATAGAGCTTTAAGATTTGGCCAAAGAAATCAAATTTATCAAACTTCCTGTCAAAGACCAACAAAATAAATTTCATGAATAGCAGCTGTCATTAAAATAATGCATAAGAAAAATGTATTTTGAATTTTATTTGAAGTATTTATAACAAAATTTTGACGGAATATCCAAAGATTCGTTTTCCTATTTCATTCAAAAATGGAGGAAAATTTTGAATTGGTTAATGACATTGGTTAGCGTAAAAAGCATGCATTATGTTGACCCACGCTTCAATTGTTAGTGGTAGCTTGCAGTCCACTGCGCTTCTGATAGATGTGTACCAGTTTGGTTGGGAAGTAAAGGTAGCCAGTGCGTAATTCATAACACATTGCCCTTATCATATCGTTGGTCTTTATGTTGTGGAGCTTTAATCTCATGACCCCTTGAGTAGAATGATTAGGAAATCCTTTCTCTAATGGTATTTGATTTCTTAATCCCTTCCTTCTCGCTCCCGTGAAAATGACGGGGTGAATTTTCGCCCTCTATTTCTCGCTCCCGTGATATTGACGAGCTGAAGTGATCAGTAGTAGCACGCCAATAAGAATAAAACTAATTAATTTCTTTTGCCCGGAAAACCTTTTATTTCTCATTTTACACAAGATGGCAGTACCAGGATATTTTTAAGGTTATTGTAGATAGTTAGCTTATTTTAAACTAGATGTCTGCACTAATCAAATACGTAATACAAATTCAAAAGCGAGAAAAATAGGCACTTTTATGACCGTTTTCTTGAAAATTAACCGATCGTGAAGGGGTTAAAAAAGTTTTTGTTCTTTATTATTTCAAATACTTACACTTCTTTATATATTTTTTCTACTTTTAAAATTAGATAAGAAGAAACTAAATGTATAAAACTATGGGTGCGTATTAACAGCTATTTTAAATATATAGTTTTTTAATTCTTTTGGAAAGTGTTGTAGCTTGCAGTAAATTATGTTTTGTTAAAATGTTGTTTAGTTTGAACAATTTTGAAGAAGAATTGTGTTCTAAAGAATAAAAATGTTTACCTCATTAAGCTGTTGTTTAGAATGACGAATGTAAAAGACAAAATTCTATGAACACCATATGCTATAGAATAAAGATATTTAATTAATTAAAGTGCTGATTAGAATGAATAATTTTCACAACTATCATGCTCTAAAGAATAACGATGTTTACCTCATTAAACTTTTCTTTAGAATTAAAAATGCAGGAATGATGAATTTTTAAAGCATTTATTTTATTAAATATTTAAAAGTATTCATTTTACCACATTTTAAAGTAATAATTTTGATAAACTGTTGTTTAGAAAGAAGAAGGCAAGCTTGAACAATTTAGAACAAGAATCATGTACTAAAGAATAAAAATGTTTTCCTCATTAATCTGTTTTTCAGAAAGATGAATGCAAGAATGAAGAATTTTCTATGGTCATGTTTTGTAGAATAAATATGGTTGCTTCATTAAAGGGCAGATCAGAATGAATAATATTTACAACTATCATGTACTAAAGAATAAAGATGTTTACCCCTTTAAATATTTCTTTAGAATGAAAGATTCAGGAATAATGAATTTTCCACAAGCATCAAATGCTATACAATAAAACTCAAATGGATAAAAACGTTCTCATCCATTAAAATGCTTAAAAATATGTTGCGTAAGTTGACTTGATTCATTTGTGATTGTAAACTTAAAAAATACAAAAAGACTCAGTTTAAAAAATTTCAACTTTTAACATTTAAATTACTGCTTCTGTATACCTTAATAATTAAATATTACCTGAAACTCGGTTCTCTGTTACATCGTGCACTATAGCCTCCGTTCCAGTGTTTACCGATTAATGATATAAATGATATTTCTAAATCTGAAAAATTAATATCATTTTATAATTGTTTTCTTTAATAGAATTTATTAAAAATGCATTTTATAGACCCATAGTATACAAAAATTGAGAGA
>NC_092212.1:69390272-69413526 GCF_043381705.1 Parasteatoda tepidariorum
GTTTTGGCTGTTATTTTAATGCATACATATTTTTTAAACTTATAATATCATGAGGATAATAATCTTAATACTATGTAGGGGCACTTGTGAACTGTTCACATCTGCCCCAGAAGTTTTGTTCACAAGTGCCCCCATCATCCTTCTTAAACCTAACTTGAAATATAAAGAACTTTTAATTGAGTAAAAAAAAGGAATAATTGTCATAAACTTACCTGAATGTTCATATAATGATCTGCAATAGTTAATTTTAGTTTATTAGTTGATTTATATTATGCTTTCACTTGAAGAAGCGAGCGATTATAATATATGCAACACCAGCTGATACAAAGAAATTGTCAGAATAGATCAACAAAATGTCTCATTGTTCTGAAAGTTTTTCAGAGAGGTAGGACTAGTACTGCCATCAATTGAAAATTTTTCGAGATTTTTTATTTTAAATCATATTGGTAAAACATACCATGTTCACATGTGCCCCCTGTTCACATGTGCCCCCCTCTCCCCTACTCATTAAATAAAATATGAGATCTTACTAATTATAAAATCATAATAAATTTAACTTTATTTAATGAGCAGTTTAATTCTTCTGATATATTAATATACTCATTAAATAAAGTTAAATTTATTATGATTTTATGATTAGTAAGATCTTATATTTCAAAAAATATGATATATATTTTAGTAAAATAACACCATGGTACTAAATGTTTGAAATGTCTGAATGTTTGAATAAAGAAGGAACTAACTAAATAATAAAATACATATTCGTTAGTTAAAATTTGAACAGAGAAAAATTATCAGCATTAAAAATAATAATACTAACTTTTTATAATATTTGCTATTCAAACCAATTTAGTTTTAAATTAAATGAGTTTATTTACCTCTAATTTTTATTTAATTTATGGTTAAGGTTTTAAGATAGCCCAGTTTATCTAAATAAAATTCAAATCCATCCCAGTCATTAATCTTGAATATGGAAATAAATGAATTTCTAAATTATCATAAACATAGTAGGATGCTATTAAATACAAGTAAATAAAAAATTTCAGCAGATCATTAAAACAACAATTTTAAATTTACGCATATATATATTTCAGAAAAAGATATTTAAAGCATTAAGGGTTCATTTGCAAATGGAATTATATTTTGAACGCAGGATTTTGTTTTTGTGTTTTGCAATTTTTATCTCGTATTAAATTTTGAAATTATTTCCAATTCTTCGAACATTTGATTCGTAAAAAAAAGTTATTAAAGGCAGTAAAGTTATTTTAACAATGTAATGGAAAGTAAGAATCATTTAATTTATAAAGCATCTTAACACTAACTAAATCTACTACTAGTTAAAATAAATTAAGTCTGTAAAGCACAAATACGCTTACACTGTTAGAATTTTCATTCTGAAATTATCGTAAGATAACTGTTGTTCATTGGATTAACCGTAAAGTTTATGGTAAAGAAATTTTTTTCATCTTTACGGTTCTCAAACCGTTTACAACTAGTATGGTTAGGAAATCATAAATGCAAAACTATACGGTTTTTTAACCATTTACAACTACCATGGTTTCAAAACCGTAAAAAAAGAAATTTAGCTGGACACAGGAGATAGGCTTCTTGTTAGATAATGGGCATAGGTGGACACTGGAAATTCTACATGTGCGGTAAAGGGAATGGAGGTGTCAATGCTGTTGGGACTCGAACTCAAGTTCTGTCGGTCATGAGGTTGACAGATTAGATCTCTCGGCTATAATATGTAAGCAATTGCAAGGAACTAAGCTGTTTATTAGTTGGTGCGATAAAATTCTTGTTATTTAACCGTTTTGGATAAAAATAGTTAATAAACGATTTTTCTCACTGTTAATAATTCCATTACCATCTTATTTATAGTAATTTGACTGTTTTGTTTAAATATGGTGAAATAACAATTAAGTAGATTGTTACTCAGCTATTTTTTACCGAGAAATTTCTTAGAGTGTAGAACAGAGAGAATATTGAGATAAATTCAAACTAAGTTTAACAGAAAGAAAGTTGTTAGACATTATACATTGTAAAATCATTTGATACAGTTCTCAAAGATTTAACAGTCAAAATACAACTGTCCTTGTTGCAAAACTAAAAACGTACTTACATAATTCCACGAGGAATTTCTGTATCTGTTTACGAATATTAGCATAGAAGACAACCAACTATCTCCAGTTCATTCCTGATTGCATACAAATTTGGCGATATTTCAAGCGTGCCAAAGGTGGTGTTTTTGGAAAAAAATGATAATTTTCATATGGTGTGAAAACGCGAGAGTTTGATGTAAGCTTGTTTAATTCTAAGGGTTTAACTTTAAATTGAATCCTTTAATCCTTTGGTTACGGTGTACCATGTTGAGTCATCACATGTGGTCCACATGTTGTACCAGCCGTAAGCAAGAGGTTAAATCGCGTATGAATCTTCGATTTGGTGCTAACCAGCAATAACATGTTCACACAATTTTTCTGGTTGTTCAACATCATATTCGGAGAGGTGTCACACTACAGTTTTTACGGTGTATGTTACCTTGTGCAATTTGTATCACCTTTTTAAAATATAACAGATAAAGGAAATATAAGAAAGTAAATATTTATTTAAGATTGTTTTTTAAAAATGCATTATATGTCGATTTCCTTAATGCCCAAATTTAAAATTTTGATTCTTGAGTAATTTAATAATGAGATTTCAAATAAAGTACACTGCTAAAATTTTCAGTCTAAAATTATGGTAAAATAACTGGCAGCTGTCTGTCCTTCCGATTAACCGTAAAGTCTACGGTAAAGAACATTTTTTTCCTATATGGTTTTGAAACCATTTACAAAAAGTACGGTTATAAAACCATGAATGCAAAACTATACGGTTTTTTAACCATTTACAACTAGCATTTTTCAAAAACGTAAAGTAAAAATTTATTATTTAACTAGACATGGGAGCTTGGCTTTTCGTAAGGTAATAGGCATTGGAGAGTGCCGGATACTGGAAATTCTTCCTGTGTTGAAGGGAATGGAGGAAATATTGTGGTGTCAACACTAGGACGTGAACTCTAGTGCTGCCGGTCATGAGATTGACAGATAAGAACGCTCAGCTATGACATGTACGGTGTTGCATAGAACTAAGTAGCTTCATTAGGTAGTTCTAGTCAGTGCGATAAAATTCTGGTTGTTTAACCGTATTAGGTAAAAACAGTTAAGAAACAATTTTTCTCAAAATTAACAGTTTGATTACCATTTTATTTATGGTTTTTTTTACTTTTTTTGATTAAATATGGTTGAATATATTGTATTATTCAATAAAGGTTATTCAATAAATTGTTATTTCAGCATTTTTTCCCGGAAATTTCTAACAGTGTATAATTTTTAGTTTTACAAACATTTAAATTTTCTTCCGAGTGAAAAATTTATCAATGAATTGGCATATCTTGAATACCATGAAGCGTAAAATATACGCCATATTCAAGAGTTTGTGAGAAGACTAAAAAGTTCTGTGGTGTGAGAGAGAGAGAAAAATAGAGGTTTAAGATTTGGATAAAAAAATCAAATTTATCAAACTTCCTGTCAAAGACCAACAAAATAAATTTAATGAATAGCAGCTGTCATTAAAAAATTCATAAGAAAAATGTGCTTTGCATTTTATTTGAAGTATTTATAACAAAATTTTGACGGAATTTCCAAAGATTCTTTTTCTATTTCATTCAAAAATGAAGGGAAATTTTGAATGCTTATTATGACATTGGTTAATGTAAAAAGCATGCATTATATAGACCCGCGTTTCAATTGTAAGTGGTAGCTTGCAGTCCACTGCGCTTCTTATAGATATGTACCAGTTTGGTTGGGAAGTAAAGGCGGCCAGTGCGTAATTCATAACACATTGCCCTTATCATAGCGTTGGTCTTTAAATTGTGGAGCTTTAATCTCATGACCGCTTGAGTAGAATGTTTAGGAAATTCTTTCTCTAATGGTTGGGCAATTGTTATATTTTATTTCTTAACCCCTTCCTTCTCGCTCCCGTGAAAATGACGGGGTAAATTTTCGCCCTCTATTTCTCGTTCCCGTGATATTGACGGGCTGAAGTGATCAGTAGTAACACGCCAATGAGAATAAAACTAATTAATTTCTTTTGCCCGGAAAACCTTTTATTTCTCATTTTACACACCAGATGGCAGTACCAGGATATTTTTAAGGTAATTGTAGATATTTAGCTTGTTTTAAACTAGATGTCTGCACTAATCAAATACGTAATACAAATACAAAAGCGAAAAAAATAGGCACTTTTATGACCGTTTTCTTGAAAATTAACCGTTCGTTAAGGGGTTAAAAAAGTTTTTGTTCTTTATTATTTCAAATACTTACACTTCTTTATAGATTTTTTCTACTTTTAAAATTAGATAAGAAGAAACTGTATGTATAAAACTATGGATGCGTATTAACAACTATTTTAAATATATAGTTTTTTAATTCTTACAGAAAGTGTTGTAGTTTGTAGTAAATTATGTTTTGTTAAAACGTTGTTTAGTTTGAACAATTTAGAACAAGAATTGTGTGATTAAGAATAAAAATGTTTACCTCATTAAACTGTTGTTTAGAATGACGAAGGCAAAAAAACAAAATTCTATGAACACCATATGCTATAGAATAAAGATGCTTAATTAATTAAAGCGCTGATTAGAATGAATAATTTTCACAACTATCATGCTCTAAAGAATAAAGATGCTTATCTCATTAAACTTTTCTTTAGAATTAAAAATGCAGAAATGAGCAATTTTTGGAGCATTAATTTTATTAAACATTGAAAAGTATTCATTTTACCACATTTTAAGGTAATAATTTTGATAAGCTGTTGTTTAGAAAGAAGTCAAGCTTGAAAAATTTTGAACAAGAATTATGTACTGATGAATAAAAATGTTTTCCTCATTAATCTGTTTTTCAGAAAGATGAATGCAAGAATGAAGAATTTTCTATGGTCATGTTTTGTAGAATAAATATGTTTGCTTCATTAAAGGGCAGATCAGAATGAATAATATTTACAACTATCATGTACTAAAGAATAAAGATGTTTACCCCTTTAAATATTTCTTTAGAATGAAAGATTCAGGAATAATGAATTTTCCACAAGCATCAAATGCTATACAATAAAACTCAAATGGATAAAAACGTTCTCATCCATTAAAATGCTTAAAAATATGTTGCGTAAGTTGACTTGATTCATTTGTGATTGTAAACTTAAAAAATACAAAAAGACTCAGTTTAAAAAATTTCAACTTTTAACATTTAAATTACTGCTTCTGTATACCTTAATAATTAAATATTACCTGAAACTCGGTTCTCTGTTACATCGTGCACTATAGCCTCCGTTCCAGTGTTTACCGATTAATGATATAAATGATATTTCTAAATCTGAAAAATTAATATCATTTTATAATTGTTTTCTTTAATAGAATTTATTAAAAATGCATTTTATAGACCCATAGTATACAAAAATTGAGAGAATTTTTTTCATTTCAATTGTAGGATATTTAAATGAATAACATACATTATAATAGCAGGAAATAATATTAAAATTCACGCTTTAACTGCCTTGTTCAGAATATCAAGAATTCTTACAGCGAATAAAGTAAAGGGAAACATTAAAATAAAGTCAAGATGTTAAAAATATTTTGTAAGATGCGTTAGGAATAATCACCAGCTGTTGTAATATATATGTTGATCTTAGAAATGAAATCTACCTGCTTGCTTTGAATTGCGAATGAGATGTGAAAGTATAACATTAGTCAGTTGTTATGGAAATTTCAAATTTAAGGAGCGAGAATATTTATATTGCATGTTTATTTTTAATGGAAAACAAGACGTTCAAAAAATGCATTGCACGAGAAACATTAAAGCCAGCAATTTTATTTACGACTTCAGTTCTTTTGTTTAAAAATATCTATGACATTTGTGCACCTTTAAGCTAATTAAGGATTCGTGTAATTTAATTAAAGTAAAACGCTGCACTATTTAAAATTTTTGTCAAAGAAATTTAGAAGTTTTATGATAGTACTAATTTTACCTTACGGAATGTTCTGTAATTCTCTCCTTTTATATATTTTTTTAGATGATTTTTTTTAAAAATGGTCTATAAGGAACGAATTGAACCATTTTCTAATCTAATTTTCAAGAAATATTAACTAAATCAGTTACAACTGCATTAGTTTTTTTTGTTCATTTGTAATAAATTTTAAAAGAAAAAGATGAAATGGTTGCAAATTGGAATAGTTGCTAAATGGATAAGTTGGAACAGTTGCAACTTGGGAAAGTTTATAAATGTATAAGGTGGAAGGCAACTTGGAATAGTTGCAACTTGGAATTGTTGATAACTGGATAAGGTGGAATAGTTGCTATATAGATAAGATGGAATAGATACAGCTGGGAGAAGTAGCAAAATTGATGAAGTACATATAATTAAGACACCAGTTGCCACGTGGCAATTCTTTATGGCTTCTTAAAGGGAAATTGGTAAGTCAAGCATTAATAACTTCTGTTATTACCATACAAATAATTGTTGCTGATATGGCTAAATTAGCAAGGGGATTAAAAATATAATTAAATATTTTCAGCAACCATTGAGCCGTTATTAGAGTCTAACAGATATCATCAATTTGATTACATTCAAAACTTAAAAATAATTACAAAATTGGTATCCTCTTGTGCAGAAAATATGTCAATATTTTTATTACAGCTCCTTAGAAGTCAAAATATTGTTATTTTATAACCGTCGTTGAACAGCCGACCCAATTTCATGGGTTTACGACTACTTGCGTTCAACTCCGTAGGCCTTGTAATTTTGAACCAATCCANTAATTAAAATAGAAAATGGAATAATTCCATAAAAAAAATAGTGCGTGGAGTCCCTCCGCGTGGAAGAAGTTAAACTTCGTAACCTGCGACGTTAATTGTGGAAGAATCAGCTGTCGTAGAAGGATTACTAGTTCTATTCAACGACTCTTTTTCCTGCTCCGCTCGCTTCCGTGCTCTGAAATAACGATAATTTTGTGCATTTTTCCCTCGTGGACCTCTTGAACCAGTGGAAGTGCTTGTGGTGCCATGGAAAATGTATTTGTATTAATAATGTATGTGAATACGTCATAATGTAATTTGAAAAGAGAAAACCTGACAATCAATTGATATTCACAAGAGACGTACCTTGACAAAACCTTAAATCCGTCACATTGTCCGTGGGATTGTTTTCACTCATTTTTTACAATTGTTATCCACTAAATTTGAAAATAAAAAAATACTACCCTNTTAATGTCTGATATTTACAGGCTCCCGCTAGACGGCGTACTCGAGCGTTGCGATCGCGAATACTTCTATGACTTTTATTATTTTTATGCTTGTGAGAACCAAAACAATATGGAAATGAATGAGGGAAAACTGGATCCTACCACGTGATTTCCCGGCTAATAAAAATGTAGCGTTAAACGTTTAACGCAACCTTGTTGGAAGTCGCATAAGGAGTATAACTTCAAAAACACACTTGTTGATTTTAAACATTGTTTTATAAAAAGGAACTGACAATAAACCTCATGTGAAAACTTAATGAAGCAATTTATTTCATCCCGAGTGTTGTATATTCCGTGTATCGTGTAGCGTTTAATTTGTTAAACTTAAATTATTTGAAAATAACTGCTTGATTAAAAAGAACTTTATTTTGCAAGTAAAATTCTAGTAAAACAAAACACTCTGAATTTCAGTCAATCGGACTCAGGATTTCAAAGTCACGAATTAGTCACTGACATTGGTCATAACTTGTCTTTGAACTTACTTATTCAATTAATTATTAATTAAAAAATAATAATATTGATTAAAACATCAACAAATTGGTGCCATTTTAAAAAAAAAATTATCTCGACGAAAAATATATTTAAAGTAATCTCCCAAAATATGATAATCTTATTTTTATATTTTACTACTATGTCTGAAAAAGAGAGAAAATTATTCGACACAATGACATTTAGTAACACTGAGAATATATCCCCCATTTTAATGATCCAGTTTAGCTGGTGTTGGAGCAGTAATTAATTAAAAGATAAGCAAGATTAATTTCAATAATTAATCGTTTTTAAAAGTCATTATCTTTATAAATGAGTTCATGGTCACTTAAAACTTTTTAAATATCGCGATTAAGTAACATTTAACGCACCTATTAGAAATTTATTATCAATATTTCTTAGTGGTGCAAAACAGTGTAATCTATTTTTGGGTTCAGTAAATGCTATAGGCGTGATTTCTCCAGGAAGAATTGGATACATTAAAACCTTAAAGTTGTTTTTCTCAACAATAAATAAGAGGAAACATGAAATTCTAAAATATTCGTCAGCGATTATGGTATTATCAAGGCTTTCAGTGGTGAACCAAAATATTTAGAGTGGTAGCGAAATTTAAATAAAAAGTTACAATTCTTTTTGTTTCTGAACTTATCAAAAAATTACACTGTTTAACAAAGATCAATTACTCGAGTATGTTTAAAGAAATCTGACATTTATATGGGGAGAATTAAATAAATTTAATTGGAATCATGAACCAGGAAATTTCTGCATGGTAAAAATTTCCGGATCAAATTACGGTATAAAGAACTTGCAATTTGGGTTCATTACGTAAAAATTGCGTAATCTGAAAATAATTTTTCTCAAAAAGAAAATAAGTACCAAATCAGCACTTCCACACTCAGCTTAAATTACTCTATGTAACATCAAATTTATAAATAAAATTAAACTAAAATTGACAATTGCATGAGAATTACATAATTTATATTATATGAGCAATGTAATGAATTCCGAATCAAATTACAGAATAAAGTACCGGCATTTTGGGTGCATTATCTATAAAATCAATTTTTACCGAAAAATATTATTTAATAATTTTGACAGTAATATTTATTTATGTAGAGTAATTCAATGATTTTACAGTAATTATTACAGTAAAAATTATAGTATATCAGATTTTTTGTTCCGTAACATGTTCCAGTAAAAATTGACTTTATGGCAAAAGTCTTAAAACACTGGGTGCTATGAGGTTCGCAATAAGGTGGCGAGAACAAATCTTTTATAACAAGATAGAATCTGTTTCCACGAAACTAGGCTGGAAAAACCTTCTGAAATCGATGATTAAACATCATTTGTAAATCAAGAAAGAGAAAGCTGTCCTGAATTCTTCTTTAGGTTTATTTTTTATTTTATAGCCATTAGTGAAGCATGATTTATTAGTGCAGAATTTTGTATACCTTCCTTAACATTTTAAAAGTGAAGATTGGCGCAAACAATGCATTGGAGAACCTAGGAGAAGCTAGAATAACAAGAAATGCAACAACTTGATTTACAGTAAAAACTAAAATTTAAGATTTGTAACACTAGGTTGCCTAAAGGAAGTCATTTTGACTGCTTTTTAACTGCTTCCTCATTTGCAAAAAATGCACAAATAATTATGCATAAATTAATACTTTCTTTCCAAATGAAGTACATTTTTTTATTGTTAATATTTACTAATAACTTGTTATATAACTGTAAATAATATAAAAAATATTAAAAATTAATTAAAAAAAGTTCTTTACTCATTAGTTATTCTTTCACAATGACTGCATTTTGACTGCTTTTGAGCAATATAGGTTTATACTAAGTTTCAGCCTTCCTAGTGTTAAAAAAAAGAGTTTTTTGCATACCTTCATTCAATCTTCAAGAAAATAAGCTAGGTTTACTAACATTTCTACTCAGTTCAAAAAAAGGATCAATTAGTTAAGCTTTGGAACAAATGAAGCTTATAACAGATAATTATAAGAAATGAAGCTTATAACTGAAAATGTTAACTTTCAAATATTATAGGTATTTAAAAACAATAGAAAAAAATAGGTCTTATATATCATAGCGATACAATAATATATTTTTATCCTTTATGAATCCCACAAGTTTTTAACTCACAAGTAAATTGAAATGACGTATTCAAATGCTGAACTCCATTTTCTAAGCTTTAAATTTGTACAAGCTTGACGAAGAATGATTTAAAACAGTCGGACTACTCTACATTTATGCTAATTGTTTTTGATGCTGGCTTTACTTTGTAATTCCAATTAGAACACAGATGCTCATAATAAGATTTAACTAACTCTAGTTTCATATGATAATCACGCATTTACATTTATTTTATAAGCATTATTTAACTGAACCAAATTAACTGTTGCTTTAAGTTAAATATTCATATTTCTCTTATCTCATTTAGATATTGTATCAGAAGTAAAACACAAAACGACACAATCCTAAAAATGCTATTTAAATTATTATTTTCAATTTTCCCTTTTTGATTTCGTCCTTATCATCATTTTAAATAAAAAAAAATAAGAATAATATGATGGTAAAGGAAATTGCTTTAGTTTTTAGGTATAATATGCCACCAATTATATTTCAAGCCATTGAAAAATTATTTTGCTGTTTAATATAAAAAGGACTTATTATTTAAACAAACTTCAGTCAATGAACTGCTGCAAATGGATAGTCAAAACTTCACCATTTTTTAATTTATATTTTTGTTCGATTAAAGCATTTTCTTATGAATTCACTAAGAGAAATTTTGTCAAGGGAAGTAAATATATATAAAAGCAATTATGCTAATAAAGAACAGAAAAAAAAGATTATTGACAATACAATTAGTCCCCCTTCCGTCTGAACTTAATAGTCTATAATTTTTTGGTTTGGTCTTATGCTTATTTTCATTAATATAACAATTGGGGCAAAGTTTGAAAATTATAGGTCAGTAAAAAAGTAAAATTTAGGGATTTCTACATATGCATTGAACATATGAAATCTTTCTTAATCTTTATTAAAGAAAAATTATTAATGTCCCGGAGTTTTCTTTGTAAAGAGGAATATTGAGAGCGATAATTCAACATATTTTATGATTTTTAATTCTGTAATGAAAAGTTAAACAATTATTAGTTAAAAATTAACATTTTCTTTTACCTTCAATATGACAGAGTACACCGTAGTATAATACCCTGAGATTCAAAGTAGCGCTTTTAAGATTAGCAATTTGATACTTATCAATGGCCATTTGGACAATGGTCATTTGGCTGCGCAACGAGTATCACTACTGGTATAAAGCAAAAAGACCAGGACTCTCTCTATCTCTTCCTGGTGAGAGGCAAACCAACACTTGCTTATCCCGACTGGTCAGTGGACACCTGAAAAGTCTCACATTTTCTGCTAATCAAAAGATCTTTCCTCTTTGCCCTAAATGCCAACAAAACCAGGCATCACCTGAGCACATCTTGAACTGTTTAGGGCTGGACTGGAACGACATTCATTCCTCTCCCATTCTGGTTTCGCATTTTCCTAATGTCAACGGATTTATTGATCTGGTCTGACTCCATCAGACCAGATGGGAATAAGCAACAACAACAACAACGAGTATCAAGCTTCTAAATCATTTTTAACATTATTGCATAGGGTACTCAATAGAACCATATTGTACCTCAATTGGTCCCCTAATTTATCTCTGATTTAGCTGTTTGGAGGGGTAGTTTAGTGCGTTATAACAATATATCTGACAAAAATATAGGCTATTACATATCTTTAAAACCTGTGCTATATCCTTTTATTATAAAGAGATTATTGACAATACAACTGCACTCCCTGGTATAGTATGTCTACGGTTACAACTCCCCGCCACTAAATCCCAGGCCGTCTGCTGCTATGGAAAAAGAATGACGCATTTCTTCTCTTCACTCTATAGTTAACACAGTAGACCGGAGTAAAAGATTACCTTTCTCGCACCGATCCTAGCCAAAACCTGTCCTAAACAATGACCCCACATTCCTAATTTAAGTAGTTATGCCTCTTAGTAAAAGTTGTTTTTTTCTAATTATTTCAAGAAAAAATCCTAGTTTGTTCGTTATACAGGAGTCATTGTAAAATGTCTAATTTTTTTGTTGTTCTAAGTATACAATTAGAAACTAGTTAAATTTTTAAAAGAAAAAATCATGCGTAAGTGTGTTGTGAAATTTATTATACTCTTTTTCCAATAAAGTAATGATTTCTTTTTAAGTTTCTCTTTATTTTCAAGTTGTCACTAGAATTGAAAGATGGAATTGTGAAGATGTTGAAACTTTATTTGTTTCTTAACATAGCTCATTTTCCCATCTTGCTTTAAATGCTAATTATTTTTACTTCCACAAGATAAACATATAGTTTAGGTGCACTTTATGTGTTATTTACTAGTTAGTTTCTTTTTTTGAAATGTAGTAGTTTTAACTTAGTCTCTCCTTAATTTTATATAAATGGAAAAAGCTTTGAGTGACAGAGTAGTTATTGCAATATCTATTATCATTATCCATTCTCCAAAAATTTTCCTAGAATCATTTACATAAACTCTCTCCTTAATAAATATTTATTTTTTCAAGGATAAAATACGTAACTAGTTTGTTAAATAAGTTTTCAATTTCTGTGTATTGAAATAAAATTATATTCTTTATAGTAGAAAAAACTGTTTATGTGAAAAAAAGTCAGCTCTGAAGATTCGCAAAAAATTTATATTGCGAAACCAAAAATTGAAACTTGAAAACAAATTTACTTTATTTTTTTAATACATTTAATCTTTCTTTCATCACATTTTTGTCATTTATAATACACAGAATTATAAAGCTTATAAGTATTTTTAAATTATTTCCTCATCATGTCTTCGAACCGCAAGCTAACTCATTAATGGAAATATGAAAAAATTCAGCGTAATTTTTCGTATTCTTCTTAATAAAATAATTTAAAATGAACTGCAAAATATGAGTCTGGATTGTAACATATTTAAAATAATAACAATTGACATATTAAAAGAAAACTTTCGAATGGTAAAATGCCTTATATTAGAGAAAAATTAGTCTCTAAATGTATCTCATTGCTCTCATTTTGTGTGTTTATAAGTTATTCTAGGAATTAAAAACTATTATGAGGAGTGCTTTTTGATTTTACTCAATAGTCGAAGTGAAATTATTAATTTCTATTTTGCTTTAAGTTGATAATTAATTTTTGTTATTTTCTTATTTAATAATTATTTAAACATATCGTAATAAAAAATTGTTAATGTAATAATTTTTTTTAGTTGATTCATATTTAGGTTGGTAAGTTAGGGATATCTTAAATTAGCAATTTTATAATTAAGGTTTTTTAATTTTATTTTTATAAAAAATAAAGTTATTCATTATTTATTTAGATTTTTATATTTGGAAGGTCAACTGCATTTAGTAGAAAAAGTGATAAGAAATCATTCTGTGAGGAAATGAAAAAACTTGTTTTCTTTGTATAAAATTTCATTCCTGTTTTTATTCCTTTATTTCGTCATTACACGTGATATATTCTTAAATTTCCAAAAAAAAAAAAAAGACAGAAAAACTAATTCTAAATTTTTTTCATACAGCAGCTGTCGCCATAGCAACGCATGCGCGCTGCTTACTATTACTCTTAAACACAGTTGAAAAGTGTGATGACGTCCAAATAATTATGCGCACGCCATCAAACTGAAAACAAGACACATTTTGACAGCGGGCAAACCAATATATCTTTTTTTATTTAAAATCTTATAGCATGTTTTGCTATATAGAATAAATAAGTAATAATGGATAATAGTGGTATGAAATAAATGGATAATAATAATAATAAATAAATAAAAATCGTAATCATGAAATCGATTGAAGCTGCCTAGCTGAATTTAAGGTAGTTATAATTCACTATTTTAGGTAGTCTTAAGTAATTATTTGAGTGATATTGGAAAAATTAGTTACGTTTTTATTTGGAAATTTTTTTTAAGATTCTTTATAAGTATTGCTGAATGGTAAGCTAAATGTTACGCAACTATTTAGACTAATTTTGTATTTTTCTGGAAATAAAAATTTAGTTTCGAAATAGTTATACAGATTTATTTTTGACCCTTAAAGTATCTTGACTTGTTTGAGAATATTAATTAGTCCTGAAAAACATTAGGTTAAAAACTGCATTGGCATTAAAAGCTTTATACTTAATGCAGCTTATCGATTACTCAGTTCATTAAACGATGCAACTTAAAAAAAATAGTACGGTTGTATGAGTATTCAAAACTCGTGGGGAATATTATCACTGAATACTCGTTACAAAAGTATTGCACTAATGCTGCTCATAATCCTTTATGCGGCTCAAATGGCTCTAAAATCAGATAAAAACAGCCGTGGATGTTCCAGAATGCTCTGAAATTAAACTAGAGCAAGCGGTTTTATCAAAAATTACATGATTTCTAAAATGAAATGATTATCAAAAATAACAAAAAATGATCAGAGACAGCTGAAATTTTCATTATAGACAGTTTGATTTCAGAAAAGGGACATTGTATATGCCCACTATCTGAAGCCAATAAATTTACCAGTAGCAACAAGAAATACTTGTTATTTATATGTATTAATGAATGATATATGTTAATTAATAATATATATTTATTAAAAATAAGTAAACAATATTAAAATATATGAATTAATTAGGCTTGTACTATAGACTCATAAACATGTTTCCATGTTTAAGACAAAGTATATTTATCGTTTCTACTATACGCGTTGAATATTTTACTTTCTACAATCATTTAATCAATAATACGTTTCTATTACATTAAAAAATAATTCAATTCACGATGAAATGAAGCTTAAGAAAAAAAAAGAATTAAAGAAAAACATATTTGAGATAAACGATCAATAAAGATATATTTATTTACTTTTAAGGACACTGCCTTAAGCGTTTAAGAAGAGATTAAAACTTGATATTTTCTTCAGACTTTGTTCTAAAAGGATGTGATTAATAAATTTTAAAAAGTTTAGTTTAAAAAATAAAACTGCTCAAAGCTAAATAAATTTTGGGGTAAAAATTCGATACTTAAAAGGCATAGAGATATATTGAAACTAAAACGTGTGTTTGGAAAAAAATTTCCTTAAGCAAAGTAAATTTACTTAATTCTATGTCCTTAACTTAATATTTCTGATTCTGAAGTTTATTTTGATATGAAGTAATCAAAACAAAAGAAGAAATGCATTAAATTATTTAGAGTTTTTTCACTTGAAATTAAAAAAGAACATGTTATATATGGAGCAAGAAATTCAGGCAAAAGTACAGTACTGCATGGTAATAACATAATTCGTAAAGTAAATCTGAATAATGAAGCCAAAATATACGATATTTATATCATTCAATTGGAATTTTTTTCTGTTCATATAGAAACGGTTTATCGGAAATTCTGGTTTTCAAAATTACAGTACTTAACCATTTATTTTGAAACGAAAAACAAAACGGAAAAGTAAATGTAACCGAATAAATAGTTTTTATGCGATGCTCTAAAGTATCATGAAAAAATACCAAACTTTAATACATTTCCCAAATTTATGACATTTTATAGCATCACATTTTATTATAAACTAGCCGCTTAAGGCGGCCAACTGTCCGCCACGCTATGTTTCTTGGGCCCTAGCACTGCTAGTAGAGACACGATCCTCTTCCAATCTTCTTTGACGTTTCTCAGGTGTTTCTCGGACCCTAGCACTGCTAATTGAGACACGAACATCTTCCAATCTTCTATGACATTCTTCAGGTGTTTCTCGGACCCTAACACTGCTAGTTGAGACACGATCCTCTTCCAATCTTCTTTGACGCTCCTCAGGTGTTTCTCGGGCCCTAGCACTGCTAGTTGAGACACGACCCTCTTCTAATCTTCTTTGACGTTTCTTTGAAACTTCTTGGGCTCTAGAACTGCTTGTCGAAATTCGGTCATGTTCCATCCTTCTTTGACGTTCCACAGACGTTTCTTGTGCCCTTCTTCTTCTTTGAGAATCTCTTAATATCTTTTTCTTTTACAAAATACAAAGTTTTTTGGAAGGCGGTTCTGCCATGTCAGTAATCGGGTTTTTAAGAAGTCAACGAATACTTTAGAACAACAATTACTATGAAAGCAAATCATGAAACTTCAATATTAAAATCTAAGTGCTTGCCTATAAACTGAAACTTTCTGAAAATAACTAATTACATTTAATAAAAACTGTTAAAATAAAGAATAGAAAAACCAAAGAGATTCAAGGTAAGTGTGATCGTTCCCTCAAAAACAATTAAATTTCTATTTTATATATTATATAGCTACAACGCTTAAGAAAAAAAAAACTAAAATGCCAAATACATGAAAAGAACACGAAAACGAATAAATTTTTTAAGGTATCAATTTCTATTTCTGTATAATTTTTTATGGTATCAATTTCTATTTCTATATCGCTACAAAAATTATCGTCTTCGCTTAAGAAAAAAAATAGAGCGTGGAAGGAAGAAGAAAAACTTAATATAACAATTATGAACAGCGACAAATATTGAGTATTGAGTATAGTAAAGTGCGGCGTGCTCTCTGCTTTCGCTTATAGCACTGCGTTTCAATAGGTAAGGCTTAATTTAGCCTCAAAAGATTTATTTGAGCTCTGAGGCTCTTCTTTAAATAGCAGCGACAAATATATCAAATCGAAGTTTTCTATTTACGTATCGAATATGTTGCCACATTTTTAATACAGAAGTTAAACTTTTCTCCACTTTGATAAATGTAAACTAATGCGAACCTTGCAATTAAATAATTAATTCCTTCGTATATTATTTGTTTAAGTTGTCGAAAATTAATATTTCAATTGTAAGGTTCGCATTAGCTTACATTTATAAGAGTGGAGAAAAGTATATGCATTTTTTAATATTGCTCTTTGAAGACGAAAAAGCATAGATTTTCTTACAAAATGACTGATAACTAAAAACTAATCCAAATTTTTGAAAAAGAAAAAAAAATACTTCTTCATTATGTCAAAACACAATTATGTGCCGAGTTTCGTGCCTGGGCGAGGCTTCTGGGGTGATATATTGTGATTACAGACACACATACAGCCGCGTTTATTATTATGTATATAGATTATACCAAAATCATTACCAAAGTATTTCTGTATAAATTATCAAAATTTTTGTTGTCACCATCGAGTCAAAAGCATGGCAAATTTTACCATATTCTGGTTGCTTTTACAGCACTTTTCTTCTCAATATACTACTGAGATGTATACTACTGAGTATACTACACATCATACTTAATATGAATGAAAAAAGGAAAATCTATTTCAATGAGAAAAAATTATTTTGTTTTAAATTTATTTATTGCCTTGATTTTTCAAACAACACAGTAAATAATTCCGCATCAAATTACGGTATAAGAGGGGCATCTTCCGCTAAATCAATTTTACCGTAAATTCCATTTTTGCCTTCAAATATTATATCGCAACTTTTACTGTAATAATTATTTAATAAGAGTAATTCAGTGATTTTATTACATTCAGTGATGTAATTATTACTGTAAAAAGAACGGTTTATCAGATGTTTAGTTCCGTAACATGATCCGGTAAAAAGTGGATTTCACAGTTAAAAGTGCCGGTAATTTTTACCGTAATTTGATCCGAAATATTTAACAGTTCAGATATTGTGCTGTAATTACAGCAAGATATGCCCTGTTGCACATTTAACTTAAATATGAAGTAAAAACTCTTTTTTTACATGTTTCTAAAACAATTCCAGTCTTATATAGGTGTTTTAAGAGAATAAATCGCCCCTTCATTACAATGAAACTACTAGTACTCTGCTTTTCTCCGAATTTTAAAATTATCGCAAATTGTCCGTCTTAATTTCAGTTCTTTTTATTCATTGGATTATATGAAACACTTTTAAAAAGTCATTTAAGAATACTTTCAAAAATATGACTTTCATATTTCATAATGAAGCCAGTTTTAAAGGAATCCCTCTTTTAAAAAGTATTTAATAAATTCGCGAATCAATAGTTAAAATTTTTCTAATGTAGAGGAGTGTTTCGGATTAAATTAAGCTATTTCAAAAAATATTCTTTAAATATTTCTAGTTATGTATAGGTATTTTAAGTAATATGAAAAAGTTTTTTATTATGGAGTAAGTTTCGAAGTAATACTACGAAGAAAAATATTTCAAATTCTGCCGAGTATCCTTTAAAGCTATCCCATTTCCTTGTGTGTATTGAACCAAATAAGATATTTTTTTAAATACACACTTTAATAATTTCTACCCAGAGTTTTTTAAGTAAATAAGACACCCATATTTTGCAATAAAATTAATTTTAAAGGATCTTGCAGCTTGCCTGGAGAAAAGAAATTAAAATAAATCGCAAAGTAACCATTTTAATGTTAGTTCGATAGATAACCTGGAGTTTCATATTTGGACAAAATAAATACATTTTAAAAATATTTTTGAATATTTCTAGTTATTCAGTCCTTTTTCATATTGGATAAACCGTTCATACGAATGAGATACAGTAAAAGAAATTGTTTTATATTAAACCAATAGTACATTTCTTAATTTAAGCACATATTTATAATTACCAAAAAAAGAGACATTTTTGGAAAAAAATAATTTTATTTCTAACTCTCTACACTGCTTGACAATTGCTAAGGAACTGCTAGGTTTTTTAGAATATGTATTTATAAATGTTGATTGATTAACTGGTACTAAGTATATATTTAGGAGAAGCGATTTTCATTTATTATTATACAAAATAGTCCATATATTGACGTATTAAAAAAAATAATAAAATTAAAATTAAAAAAGATGATCATTGGACTATTTCCAAACAGCCATGAAAAATGATTCTTCTTGCTGGAATGAAACAGAAATGAGTACCTCAGTAAGATGTATGATTACGTGGACACTAATGTTCATTCTGCATGTGTTATTCATGTTGTACACTACACTATCAAAAAAACCTTGGAGGATATAGTCCCACTCCTCTCTCAAGGTTGTTTTCAGTTCTTTCACGGTTTTAAAAGGGCGTAATCTTAGTGAAACACTTGTAATGCTACCCTCCTATGCATACATCATGGGATTTAGGTCCAAAGAGTACACAGGCCGTTGCATACGGTCAATATCTGAACTTTCTAATATGACCGATACATCAGAACACATGTGCAGCTGCTCACTGTCGTCCATAAAGAGGAAGCATGAATCTACTACATCCCTAAAAAGACAAGCATGATCCAGAATAATCTAAATGCAGTACCGCTGCATGCGATGTAATGCTACCTCTCTCAAAGATGTGAAGCAATGTTTCGCCATTGTAACTGATACCTGCCCATACCGACACACCTGGGCCCAACCAATCACGTTAATGAACCTATTGCTACAGCGTGTTCCCCCCTCTCTCCACACTAACTGGTAGCCAGAATAATTTGTCATCGTGAATCAGGATTTGTCAGAGAACATCTCTCTGGACCACTGCTGGTTGACCAGATCAATACATTCCTTACACCAACGGAATCTTTCTCGACGATAGCATGGTTAAAATAAGAGGCATCAAGCAGGTTTCAAGCAAGCAGGTTCAAGCAGTTTTTTTCGCAATGGATCTTGCTTGTTTATGCTCCAGCTTGTTTATGGACCTTGCAAACACATGTGTACCGGTAGTGGTTGTAAGGTCTGCAGCTATCTGCCTAGAAGTGACACATTTCTGTTCTTTTTCATTACTGGGGATACATATCTTTCCTCTGGAGGTGTGGTGCTTCTGCAACCTACAAGAGTAAAAAACTATCTCACAGCATTTCACTATTAAGTGGGCTTTTATAATCACGAGATGACACTTTTTGACATTTCCATTACTGCGTCTATTGTGGTGTCCTTTTGATATGCTTTCAGTCGTTAACTGCTCGTCCGCGACTGTTAGAACTCAAATGATATCTAGCTAAAATTTTGCACTGAACTACTGCAGCACCACACTGAATTTCACCGAAATAAGTTCAGCAATCTATGATACAATTTCGGTCAAATACCTAAAATTAAGAATTTTCGAATGAATGAAGAAATTGTGATCACTGTTTTATATACTGGTAACGGGTACTGATCTACCACGCCCTCTACACTTGATTTTACTGTTATTAGTCAGTTGTTAAGAAAACTACTTTGCATAAATGAATTTAGCAACTGTTTAGCAGTGTAGCGTGGAACTAACGTTTTTATAAACAGAGAGAATAAATCAATAGAAGTTATTTGTTAGACCTTAAACATAGATATAAATTTTGCCTAGCTCAAAAAGGGATAAGATAACATTCATCGTTGCATAATTTCAAAGGAGCGAAATCTAGTAAATATAGAAGTTATAAAAACATGTGAGGTGAATAAGGATACTTAAATTTGTCATTATATTCCTTATATTTTTATAATTTTTTTTATTTAATATCTTTGTATATCTATGAGAGTGAGAATTATTAAATCATGCTAAATCTTTTCGTAAGTTTTGTATGATGTTTGTAGATTAAAATTAAGAATGAAAAAAACCAAAACACATCATTATTACGACAATTATTTATTAATTTATAATCAGGACATTTAAAAAAATAATTACTTTCCTTATTAATAATAAAACAAGTCATTCTCCGCGAAAATCAAAAATAAATCTCTCCAATTTCTATGTTGCTACGCAACATGTTATGTCAACATTCGATCCCATCAATTAATCACAGGATTTCAATTCGGGTGTTTTTTCAAAATATATATTCGTATTTTCCCCTCAGAAAATCAGAATTATACTAATTAATTGTTGTACATTATCTTAATGAAATTATTCTTTATATTTTTCATAAAAATTTTAAATAAAGTTAATGAAATTACAAATGCCTCCGTTAAATTTAACTCATACTAAAACCAAGTATGATAATTTTTATTATCAAGTTATAATTAATTGAACGATAAAAAAGCAACTGTAAATCAAGAAAATTAAAGTTTTAACTTATTTCTTGAAATTTTTTAAAATATTTCTTTTTACTTATTTATATTAAATTCTCTTTACTTTGATAGCATTTTATTCTTTGTCTCGATTATTTAACTTCCTAAGGGCGGTAATGAAAACTAATTAGCATAACTACTTTTTACGAATGAATGCTTTAATAATGTTAATTTTGATTTCATTAATTTGATTGTTTTAAATAAGTTTTATTAAACAAGTTCCATTGTTTTTGTACTAATTCAATTTTGATATTTTTTACTTAACCTGGATTGCTTCCCCTAAGCAAAACGCGACAAGATTTTTTATTACTTTAGAATAGTTATATTACTTTAGGTTTACAAAAAAGGATGAATGTTAAATCATCAAATAGTGTGAGAACCAGTATAATTTACAAATGAAATTAGAGATCGTTTCATAATCAACACGGTATTTTTAGAATCCTTTATTGAAAAATGAAGCAAAAATATGTTAGCAGAAACTACACTTTTTACTGTAAACTCCATATTTAACGGAACATGTTATGTAGCAAAAAAAATCTGATTCACCGTAATTTTTACAGAAATAAGTACAGTAAAATTAATGAATCACACTAATTAAATTAATAATATTATTAATTTAATTAGTGTGATTCATTGTCAAATATTGAGGTAAGAAAGGATTTTAAGGAAAAATATTTTTCAATAAGCATGCACCTCCAAAGTGCCAGAATCTCATACCGTAATTTGATACAGAATTTTTCACAGTGCAGTGAAGAACATTTGTTAGCAATAAACTTGCTTATTATAGTTATGGCATATTTAGCATCTTTCCCACATTTCCTTATGCAAAGACTTTTTATATTGACATAATAGCAGCTGTTATAACTCAGTGCAATACCAACATTGAGTAACAATTAACCATCACTGAGTTACCTACCAACGCTGAGAAACAATTGTAACAACTAAAGGAGCATATGAATCACAATTCACACTAACAAAATTATAATTCTAAATGTACCTAGTTATAAAGTAAATTCATAATTAGGAATAACACAAGTGCAAATATTTTCTAAATTCCGAAAAATATAATTATAAAATTATATTATAAAATTTCATAGAAATAAATTAGAAAATTATATTAGAATATTTTTTTTATGATTAACACATTTTAAAAACTTTCAAAAACTGAATTTCTGAGTGAAATGGAATATAAAGTTCTCTTAGATTAATAACAACCCACGCTTTTATTTGGTTGCCATAGAAAGGTTGACTGTTTAATCCTTTTTTCAACTTAGTAAAAATATTAGTATCCCAAGATTGTTTCCTTGAAGATTGAATAAAGGCATACAAAATCATACCCCGCAACCAAATTATGTGATGTTTGTTATGTCTTTCCTGTTATTTGTACTACTAAAGAAGATGTAACACCGAAACGTGTTTAGATTTTTAATACATTTTACTATTTGTAATTAAAACCGCTGCTTTTAATCTATTAAAACACTTTAATTTGTTTTTTGTTTTTAGTTTGATACGCAATTAGGATTTTCTTTCGTGTTTTAAATCTTATTAGAACAAAAGTGCATTTTCTTTTGACGTAACTACGAAAATAAAATGTATAGTTATACACAAATTTTGGAAATATTCCACTTCGAAATTAGGTCTTTTTTATATTTTATAGAAATACGGATTTTCTTTAGCTTTTCAAAATTAAATAGAACATGAATGCTTTTCATTTTTAAACCGATAAATCATTATCTTTCGTTACGCGATGCTGCTATTTATTTTGGCAGTCGTTCAAACTGGCATTAAACATTTATAGCGTTTTGCATTTCTTTTACCAATAAGATCTTGCTTTATTCTTACTTTTTAAATATTTTCCCGGTCTTTCAGAATTTTTTTCTCCATTTTTTATTTTTATTTTTACTTCGGAAAAATTGCTCAACTGCATGATTAGCTTCCTTACTACCAATAAAAGTTTATAAGATTAATTGAAAGTCATAACAAAGATTTTTTAAGAAAAATTTAAGGTATAGCAAAAATGAAAAAAAATGTCATGATTTTTTTTTAACATTCCTTTATTATTAATACAAATAAAATACGAGTCGCATTAAAAAAATACTATCGTGAAATTTTTCATAATTTAAACTTTTCCACGTTCTGTTTTTCTTTCTTCTTTTACAATTGTGCATGCACATTATGCTTTTTATTTGTCTATAGCATAGTAAAGCGAATAAAAAAATATTAAATTATTTAATATTGAATCCATGGCTCATACTTGTACTATAGATATTGTTGTTGAACGCAAGGACGTAAAGGGATACCAGTGGGGGGGGGGAAGAAAAATTATATTCCATTTCAGAAAATTGTTTGACTTTAATTTTATATATATATATGTATATACATATGTATATACATATATACATATATATGTATATA
>NC_092212.1:69413558-69422663 GCF_043381705.1 Parasteatoda tepidariorum
AGACACTACTTTAGATATAGCTTACTTTCGTTTTCTTTTTGTTTCCGTTTTTAGTTCGGTCTTCTTATTTCGTGTGTTTAGGGCTTTGCTCTTTGAGCCTAATTTTTGGATTTCAGCAGCAATAATAATTTGGCTCCTGCTAAAAATCAATTCAAAACGAATAAAGCCTGTTTTTTTTAAATAATTATTTTAATTATCAAACTTATTGATTACAAACTTTAAATTAGCCCGTATAATATTATTACCTTGCTCGCCTCCATTTTCGGGCCCACCCAAGGTAACTAACAAATTAGACGCGCTTCAGTATTGCTGTAAGAACGTGCCATAAGATATCACTTTATTTATGTTACTGTTTTCATATTCTGTAATCTGGCAATCTTATTACGAAAATATTTTAAATCATTCTTGAAAGATTCCGGTACGCGTAAGTTCATTTTATTCGCCCCTCACTATGCAGATTTCCTTTCGAGTACTGTTCTTTAATCTCTTTACATTTTATTTTCCGTTTATTGCTTGATATATTTGTTTGTTTTTTCGTATATATTTTTTACTTAAAGTGTTCTAATCTCGTTTCAATTTTTTTGAGTGCTCCTCACACTATTGTATTGATATATTTTGCTTTGGCTATATTAATACAATATTAGAAAGCACTTTTTTTCGCAGATATAATCGTGTGGGCTGATGAAGAGATTGTATCTTTTCCTCGTTTTGTTTTCCAGATATATTTTCTTTAGATATCAAAAATTATACTTTTTAAATACTTTTGAAAAATTATTTATTCATTATTTTTTATTATTTTCCATATTTTCGCAATATTTTAGCTTATTTTATGAGTTCTACATACTTGCAGCTTATGCGCAGTTAATAAAACTTATTAATTTTCTTCGTTTTTCTCTTTGTTTTTATATATATATATATATATATATATAATTAGTAAAAATAAAATAAATGTCGAATGAATTTCAAATTCGATAGTTTCTAATAATTTTAAATGAAATATATTGCATGAATTGATTAGGAATTATAAAAATAGGAGGCTTTCAAATTGCTTAGCAACTTATGCCTAAAGAACGTCAAAATCTAATTTTTAAATTAAACCATATTGTAGGTTTCATGTAAAATTTGATATCTGCGAAACAAAACAAATTTAAAAAATATAAAATAACCTTTGACAAAATCAAAATTCTTTGTTACATTATTCTGAAAATCATTGTAATTGAAAAGCGATTTATTTTATAAACTAAACTAAGTAAGTTTTGAGTATAATTAAAAATTGTCAATGAATTTTGAATTTTTTCATTGAACTTATTACGTTCAGAATTAGCAGTGAAAAGAAACACTTAATGGTATTTAATATGTTAGTTATATGTAATATAAAAGATGATCGTTTGTTTTGAATCTTCTAATTTTTTCCTTCACCTTTTTAATTAAAAATAAAGTCTATTTTTTAGTTTAAAAAAATATGACTATGAAAATTATTAACATGCCTTTTTCTGAAATGACATTATTTTAAAAATCACAGAGAAAATATACATTTGTTTACAAGTCGAACCAGTTTTATTGTGAGTCCAGAAATATTACTTTTTTGTCAAACATTTTTTTTAGCAATCTATCAACAAATTGTTATTTGGAACAGTGTTTAGTGCTTATTATATATTTTACACGGATAATATCGAAAACAATTGTTGCCAAGCAACTTATTGTTGAATATTTTTATACCAAAGTTAAATTTAAAACTAGAAAAAAATGTTTTACAAAAGATATTAGTAAAACTATCAATAAAAATTCGAAGAACTCTTATTTTTTTTTGTACTCAGTCGCCTCGCAAACATTTTATTCCAGAAAAAAATAATAATTCAAGCCAGGAAAAGAAAAGCAAACATCTAATGTATCTTCATTACTTTCGCATCCCCATTTTTCTTCCACCAACTCTCAAAAAAAGGGAAATCCAAACAAAAATAAGAAAGAAGTTTCTCTTTTGGAATAGAAATTAAATCGAACGTCTTTTCTCTTGCCTTGCCCGAAGCGAATTACGACTTTTTAAGTAAAGATAGCGGTAAATTTTACTTCTGTAAAAATTGTGTTATCTGAAAAGTATTTTTTCTCGAAAAGAAAATAAATAACAATCCAACACTTCCACACTTATTATAAGTTACTCTATATTACTTCCAATTTATGGATAAAATTGAATTAAAATTGACAATTTTAAAGTAGTTCATAATTTATATTATATGTATACTGTAAAAAATTCCGGATCAAATTACGTAACAAAGTTTCGGAATTTTGAGTGTATAATCTTTGAAATCAATTTTTACCATAAATTACCATATAGTAATTTTCACAGTAATATTTATTTAATTAGTGTCATTCAGTGATTTTACGGTAAATATTACTCCAAAAATACGGTATTTCAGATTTTTTGTTCTGTAACATGTTCCGGCAAAAAGGGCCGGTACTTTATACAGCAATTCCATGCCGAATTTTTTATATAGTTCTTTATATAGATGGTGCTGTAATTACTGCAACATATGTACCGCTGCACTTTTAACTTAAATACAAAATAAAAACCCATTTTTAGTTGCGTTTAAAACAATTCTAGTCATATATGGGTATTTCAAGAGAATAGGTCGCCCCTACACTGCAGTGAAACTGTTTCCAAAGCAATCCAACTTCTCTAGAAATTTAAAAATAAAAGTCACTAACGCTTCTAACGTTAGTTCTAATATTCAGTGAATTTTATGAAAGAATTTTGAAAAGTGATATATGAATAGTGTCAAAGGAAATGACATCCTTATTTCATAATTACACTAGTTATAAAGGAATTATACTTTATAAAAACTTTTAATAATTAATAATGGTCACCTGTTAAAATGCTATTGCTGTTGCGAGTTATGGATTAAATTAAACAATTTTAAAATTACTCCTTAAATACTTTCAGCTATGTACAAGTATTTTTAGAAAAAATAAGCAGTGATTTATTTCTGCCACCCTGAGTGCCGGCACTTCTACTGAAATTTAATTCGAAATTTTTTTGCATTGTAATCAAAATTTTATTTCAGGTAGGTAATATAAAGGTTGCTAGCTACTTTTTGTTTCTTTTTTAATTTTCTCTGGTATTTTCTGAAATTCCATGCCCCTTTTTTAGAAACTGTTTCTAAAGCAATCCTACTTTTCTAAAAATTTAAAAATAAAAATCACTAACGCTTCTAACGTTAGTTCTAATATTCAGTGAATTTTATGAAAGAATTTTGAAAAGTGATATATGAATAGTGTCAAAGGAAATGACATCCTTATTTCATAATGAAACTAGTTATAAAGGAATTATACTTTACAAAAACTTTTAATAATTAATAATGGTCACCCGTTAAAATGTTATTGCTGTTGTGAGTTACGGATTAAATTAAACTATTTTAAAATTACCCCTTAAATACTTTCAGTTATGTATAAGTATTTTCAGAAAATATAAGCAGTGATTTATTTCTGGCACTATGAGTGCCGGCACTTTTACTGAAATTTAATTCGAAACTTTTTTGCATTGTAATCAATATTTTATTTCAGGTAGGTAATATAAAGGTTGCTTGCTACTTTTTGTTTCTTTTTAATTTTCTCTGGTATTTTCTGAAATTCCATGCCCCTTTTTTAGTACTAAAATTAATTAATAAATTTACGAATCAGTAAAATTATCTGTTTTGACTAAAATTTAGGAAATAGCTTAAATATTTGTGTTTAAATTCGCAATATCAATTGTCGAAATCTTTTGCCAGCTTTAGAAAAGAAAATCATTCGAATATTATTAATTAAAACATTTGCACAGACAAAATCTGTGTAACAAAATTACGTATGTTTTTGAAATTAAAAGCAGTAAAAATATTGATTTAATAATAACTTCTTATTGCTTTTTTTTTGAATTTGAAGTGGCTTGTAGACTTTTGTGTCATTTTTAATTGTGTTTTCAATAAACAAAGGTGTTGTGTTTTTACATTTAGTCAGTTTACCATCACCGCATCTTGCATATTTAGGCTCATCTGCAAAACAAGGTTATTTTAACCTTTAAAAGGTTGGTGATTATTATTTAAGGTAGAAAATTTTTAATGAAAACAGTTCAAATATTCATAAATAACAAAACAGTTTAGTTATTATAAATTTAATCAGTAAGCAATGCAAAAATTAAATGAATATCATTGAAGCTAGCTTATTCATCTTGAAAAAATGAAAGAAAATAAACTCTTTTCCGTTTCATTTGGTTAATAAATTGGCTTTCCTCATTTTAATTTGACCTTTGCTGTGTTTGGTCTTATTAATTTGCCAATAATGGATAACATTTCTTAATTTATCAATTTCTGAATCTGCCGCTGCGAATACTTACACTGCAAAAAATTCCAGATCGAATTCCGGGAAAAACTACCGGCTCTCAGGCTGCCGATAATTGTAAACCATAAAATTAATCTCTACCAGAAAATATTACTGAACAAGAAATCTTATATACCGTAGTTTTTATAGCAATAATTACCATGAAATCACTGAATCATTCGAATTAAATAAATATTTCTGTAAATATTATCGTTCAATATTTTACTGGAAAAATAAATTTTATTATAAAATAGTTTTTTAGCGGTACTTTATAATGTATTTTGATCCGGTAATTTTTACAGTATAGGTTCTAACATCTGTACCTTTTTCTGAATTTTTGTTCATTCCTGAAATTGACTGGAACACAAGAAATGGGAACATAAGGTTTAGATTTAATACTGACCTAAAAGATATGAATTTCTGTTATTAATACTGACATTGTGCTAATGTCATGAAAAAATGTGACATTGAAAATAAGACATAATTCTTTAAAAAATATTAGAATAAATGCAAATTCTCAAAGAAAGTTAAACATTGATAAAAAAAATTCCCGTTGTTTAGTTTTGTCACAGACGAAAGTGGTAAACTAAAGGCTGATATTAAGAACAAAGCATATTTTTGAAGCTTGAAAGAACAAGCCTTCAATATCAAACAAAACAAAGTCATCAAGCCTTCCATACAAAATAAAAATTCCGAAAATTTGTCTATTCTGGAAATTTTTATTATGTGATTCTGAACTATAATTCCTTAGAAAATCAGCGGCATTTCAAAACAAATGCTTTAGAAACGTCTTCAAAATGTTCCAGCCTGTTAAATTAATAATTGAAAGAAAATTGGTAGGGGCAAACTTATGCATCAATCCAAGAAGAAATCAACAAGAAATGGCGGAAATGAAAGGGGCATGTACTGAAAAAGCCAGGTGAGAAATTTGCATGCATTTCCTTCCCTTAGGCTCCTGATGACAGAAGAAAAAGGCGAAGATCATGACTTTGCGGAGACAAATACATGCAGATTTTAGGAGAACAAAATTTGCTGGATTAGAGGAAGCCAGAAAAATATGGGGACATTGAGAAGTAGGCAATATGGAGTTAGTATTCTCTGGTAATATGGACATTCTATTAAGGTGAAACCCTAAGAACACATTCTCTTTTTATGTACCCTGTTTCTTAAGATTTTTCTTTAATTTAAAATACAGTTATATTTATTGTCTTATTGGGAGTAAATGACTCAAATTTCAAAATAAAATTTTGGTTTTTCCATAATTTATTTCAAATTTTTGCTATAATCGAATTCAGTTCTATTCACTTTTTTCATTCGGACAGTCAATTTCAACAATCGTCTAATTCAAAAATCGCTAATTCTACAATCACCAATTCAGTAATCGGCAATTGATCCTTTTAATAACACAACAAATAACAGATTTGTCAATTTACTCACTGATATACTGAGTCACACTGTTACAATAAAACTCGCCGATTTATTGTTCATTACTTGATATTTTCAAACTTTTTTTCACGTAAAACATCAAGAGTGCTTCATGCTTCTTATGAAAATATTAAATAACGATCACTACTTAAAATTTCACCAAATTTATTACCTCTTTTCTAACACAAACATAAGTTTAGAAGCCAATAACAACAAATAATATTTATATAACTGAGTGGGAAACAGTTTTCAATTACAACTAGGAACTATGCTCATAAATATATAATAACAGCATATCCATTCTAGAAAATAAACTATAAAAACATTTATATATATATATATATATATATACTACTTAACGAACAACACATGTAACAAGACTGAGCATACAGTTCGGCTGTATGTTCAGTCTTGTTACATTTGATGTTCGTTAAGTTGCTCTAATTAATGGTTTAGCTAAGTTTAACATTTGTTATCTTATGTAATCTTTCAGTTAAATTTATTTCTTTGAATTTTCGTTGTTTCATTCGGTTATTGCTACCAGTTAACGCGCGATGTCTCTTCATATATCAAAGTACATNATATATATATTAGTGTACGTATTTTATTTTAAATTAATTTCAGACTGACACTTTAAATGAATAATGATAAAAGTGTTCAGATCTCTAATTTAATTCCTAACTCCAGATATACGTTTTGAAGGCTAAGGAAATAAAATAATTATTTCTCTTTACATGTTTATTTCACTCAATTTCCGGCTTAATTAGATTATGAAAGAATTTTAGGCATTACCTACACAATTCATTTCATCAGGAAATGTTTATTTTGGTAATTATCTCATTTTATAATTATACAAGTGGGTGGATTCGGAGATAATTATATTTCGTTTCATTGATTTTTTTTCAACCATTCCATAGGAAATAACAAACATGAGTAAAGAATGAAAAAATACTCGAGTTTATGCTTCCTTATTTTTTTCCAATATTTTCAGTTACTTTACGAGAATTTATTTTAATTTCAGACATGATGAAAACTAAGAAATGGGGCATTAGAATTTTTGAAATTTTTTTTTCTTCGTATTTGGTGATCTAAAAGAGAAATCGCATGCAGAGTGAACAAAAAAAAATAGATAGATCACCCAGAGGAAGTTTTGATCTAATAATCTGATTTACACTTTTCAGGACTCAAATTAATGGTTCAAATGTCAAATTAATTAATTAGTGTAGACGATATTTTAAGTTGAAAAATGAGATACAAAACGAACTTTCTTTAATTATTTTTTCGGGTGCATAATTAAAATATTTTAAAAGCATAAACATTACAGTGGGTAGCCATAATCTGCGAAATATGTTCCCAATAGTTTGGTAAGGAGAGCAGTCTGAAGTTTGGAGACCTTAATATTAATTGGATTTTTTTGCATAGTTCGTCATATCTCGAAAACTTTCTAAGCGAATTGAAAGAAACATTTTTGATTACAATAATAATTTTTCCGAAGATAATTCCATGCAAAATATAACTTTTAGTAAAGTACACTGCTTGACAATTGCTGAGGAACAGTTACATTTTTTGGAATAATTAATAATAGGCATTGTTTGAAGAAATGAAACCAAGTGCATATTTATTAGAGATAATGTGCATTTATTATAATGCAAACTGGTGCAAATATTGTTACATCATGAAATTAAAAAATTAAATATAAAAATTTTCTTCCTTAGATGATTTCTAAACAGCCAAATAAATGGGTCTTCTTGCCAGAATAAAACAGGTATGAGTATCTCAGTAAGATGCATGATTACCTCTAACACTAATGCATCTTTGCATCTGTTATTTACGCTGTAAACCTAACTAATTGTCCTTGAGGAACATTGCGCCACTGCTCTCTCAAGGCGGTTATCGGTTCTTACATTGTTCCGGGAGGGCGTATTCTTTGTGAAACACGCCTGCGAAGGACATCCCAGGCAGGCTTTATGGGATTCAAAACCAGGGTGTACACTGGCTATTGAATACGGACAATACCATCACTCTCTAGTGGGCCCAATGCGTCAGTGCTCTTGTGAATCACGTATTGTCGCTTATAAACGAAAATTCTGTTTTTATCACACACCCCAACGAAAACATGATTCAAAATGTTATCTCTGCAATAGCGCTGGGATGCAGCGCAATCTCGTTCAAAGATGCGAAGTGGTGTTCTGATATTGTGCCCTCACTAGCACGCCTGGGCCACACCAATCACGTTAATGGACTTACTATTATGCACAACGTGCCCCCTCTCTTTCTGGACTAACTTGTGTCCAGAAAAATTTGTCTCAGTGAAACGGGATTCATCATAGAACACCACTTTTGACCATTGCTTGTATTTGTGATTCCAACTGATAAGTTCTTTACACCAGAATAACCTTCCTCGACGATAGCGCAGTTGAAGTAAGTAGCCGTGCATACAAACCAACATGATTTAATCATCAGGAATCTTCCAGACACTTGCGTACCAGTAGTCTGCATATATCTTATTAGGAATCACATTTCTGTTCCGTTTTGCCGCTGGGGATACATATCGATTCTCTTGAGGTATAGTGCTCCTACCATGACCTCCGGAATTCTTTCGCATAGCATTTCCAGCTTCTGAGGCATTTTGTAAATTGCGGAATGACACTTTTGACAGTCTCATTACTGTGGAGACAATGATGACCATATATGGCAGTACTTTTACTTTCGTTACTTGTACCGCCGGTACAAGTTAAAAGTACGTACTTTTACTTGTACTTCGGTACTTTTTAAATTTATTACTTTTACTTGTACTTTCGTTACATTTTTAGGGAAAAAGTATAAGTATTTGTAACGGAAATGTCGAAGGAAATCGTTACTTTTTTCTAAAACTCGGTAAGCTTTCCAAAAAAAATGCTTTTGAAATGCAATTATTTTGCAAAATGAATAAAAATATTAATTATCAATTTATTTCATTCATTTTCGAGTTTTATGCATTTGTTTAATACATTCTAAATAAAAAATGTTGGATTTTGTTATTACGTTTTTCAATTTTCTTTTTGAACTCACTAATAATACATGTTTGTCTTAATACATTTTTTACTGAATATATTTTTACCTATTACACTTTTTACTAAAATTATGTTTATCCCCGACCTTGACAAACAACACCCAGTCAAATCTCTAAGAACTTCAGAACTATATGTGCTACTGAAAACTATTATAATTACTATTTTAACTCTTGAAAACTCGAAGGTATTAATTTAGCCGCTGATACTAAAATTCGTTTACAAATTTTAATTATTCCGTTAGGCAGAAATGTTCGGAAAATTATTTTTAGTGTGTGTG